>NW_025780317.1:0-115623 GCF_021130785.1 Homalodisca vitripennis | reverse complement strand
AAACCATCAATATTTTTAAAATTATAATACTCGCGATGGCAGCAGATTTTGTTTAATTTTTTCTTTCATCACTAATATATTTATAAAATATTTGAAAAAGAAAACCATAAAATTTAAATATATAATATAATAGATAAATATACCAATGGTTTGAAGTTAATTTTTTTACGATGGAAAGGATTGTGAAGGAAACAGGCTTTTTGACATTTTCCACCGTTCAGTGAAAAAACATCGGTAACACTACAATAATTCGAGATCGGCAATCTGATCTCTTCTTCAGTTAAATAACTAACCTAGCACATAATAACAAACTAGGGTGAAACAAAACGCTCAAAACGCTAGACGGATCACAACGCTATGCTATGATTAGTTTATTTTGATCTAGTTTGTAGTTATGTGTTAGGTTAGTTATTTACCTGAATCAGATTGCAGATCTCGAAACGTAGTGTTACTGATTTTTTTGTTTCACTGAACGAATAGCAAATGTCCGGAAAAAAGCCTGTTTTCCTTAATATCAATGATAATTTCAATGTAAATAAACTACTTGTTTTGTGTTCACATATTACTTGGCTGGATTAGTGTTTTACTGTCGTAGAAATCTGAGGCAACAGGCATTTGATATTTTTTCAAAGATCGTTTTTGGTAATATAGATTTAAGTGGAAATTAACTCATTAACTTTCATAATGTTCAGGAGGATATCATAATACCAAGGACCACTTTAAAAACTTGTTTTTGACAGTATTATAATATAAACTTATACCACCTAACAATTATCTAACACCTTAGTTTTCTTAAATTCATGAAATTTTATAATAATGCCTATTCACTCGTACAGGTGATTTTAAGTCTTCAATTTATATTGCCATTAATTGAAAAATAAGTAACCAATGAGCAGAATCACCAATTGCTGTCAATATGGCTCCTTTTGACGACCACTGCAATTAAAAATTTAGGACGACGCCTTTTTTCGTCGGTTAAATTGTTTCTGAGTTAAAAATTCCTACCTAATATAAATCTTCATTCATCAGGGGTACGATAAGTCCTGATTCATTAAAATTATAAAATTGAAAGGAAAATATTATTGAAATGTAATTTCCTATCATTATTTTGATGGATGTATAACCTTGGGAAATCAAATAGACTACGTGTGATGGTTATTTACCATAAAAATTACCTTGAAAAATGTAGGGTCCTCATACCGTCTAAAAATAATCTTTTATTGCTGATACATTCTTTCATTGGGACTTTGATACTACCCTGTATCTTACTTAATAAGTTTGTACTATATTGCAGATTTACAGCAAGTATGGGACATCTATGGTGAATGTTTAACATGGTATGAAACTAGAGGAAGTTACAGTACCTACATTGAGAACAGTGATATATAATGATTATGCAGTTTTTTTTACTAAATTGTTATGTTAATCAACCATGTGGTATCGTGTATAGTTCCATATGCAGTTTGAATATGTAAAATACTAGCTGGCCCAAGAAGGTTTAATCTCAACTCTGCAAACTTTAATAGCCAAATTACTTTACTCTGTTGGTGGGTTCAAAATATTGCTTCATATTACATTTCTGAAAAAAACTTAAGCTTAAAATTTTCACGCTAATGGCAGTTCGCAAGGTTGAAAGTAAAATTTTAAGTTTAAGTTTGACTCTGACTAAGGGTTTGAAAGTATATTATATCAATAAATATATTTTAATGCATTGTAGATGTGATTTGAATGTATAAAAGTTAATGTACTGTATTTTATATTTGATTTAATAAATTGATGTAAGATAAAAATTGATTCTGCGTTCACTACAAAACATAAACAAATTGTTAACTGACATAAAAAGGACGTATTTGAAATAAATATCAACATTAGGTAATGTATTTTTTAAATAGGACTAAAGAGTGTGCATGACGTGAACATAAATTTGAAATAATAATAAAGTTAAGCCTAATTTTATAAAAAGTTACTCTAATGTTGATAGTATTTGAGTGAATAGTCTATGATAAATTGCGCTTAGTACTAAAAACAGGAAAATTCTTTATGCTTTTGTAGAATTTTCTCCTGATTTCAATTCCATAGGCTACTAGGCTTTAATTTATAACATGGCATGTCATGAGTAGATATTTAAACAAAATATAAAAAATGTGTGAAGGAACCACGGCAGGTTGTTATGGTGGAGTGATAGTATTAAAGTGATACAAAATGTACTTGAAAAACTGTGCATTTTTAGCCCCTCATTGTTATGTTTTTTGTTAAATGATTTTCCATGAAAATCTTTTGATGGCAGATGTTTATGTCAATACGCTCTTGTACGTGGATGATATCGTTCTGGTGTCAGACACGGTTTAGGGACTACGACAAAAGATAAAGTGGCCATAAAAAATATGTAAAAATGTGTTATTTAAAAAAATCTTTAATAAATCTGAATTCCTTGTTTTAATAAATCGAGGACTACTAATTATAAATGACAAATTAGCTATGTCAAGAGGGGAATAAATCAAGTTGTTAATCGATACAAATGTTAAGGTGTAACATTTATAATTTCTTTAACATGGGAGAAAATGTTTAAGAAAATGTTGAAGGAAAATCAACATTTACCAAACTTTCAATAAGCTTAGCTTTGAATAAACTGATACAAAATAAGGAAATCCTAATAGAGACAACATTTCTTGGTTTTTAGCCTTATAACATCTGTATTATTTGTTATGCTTTACATATATGGGGCAAATTCGAAAACATTTTCTGTTAAAAACATATTTTATATCAAAATGTTTGTTTCTTATAATTATAATAAATGAAGTTTAGTATCTTAAATCAGGTGTTGAAAAATTAAAATTTCATAAATACTATATGGCGTAAAGAAAATATCCGTTATTTTCTATCTTATTAAATGGAAATCCGAGTGATTAAATTATAATTTGAATTCATGGATAAGTGGAAGAACTGCACATACTCTATGTGTAATCTTTATTAACGTGTAAAACAGTTTTTCACTTCGTTGTTGTATGAGCGATCTTGTTACATACAAAAAAAACGATGACATTATACAACCATTAACGAAAATGATTTTTTTCATTATCTTAATGCTGAGATTAACTTAGTTTGGCTAAGTATTCCCAAGAAAATTTCAGAATTCTCTTTCTGAAAATCTTTCCAAAATAAATAAAACTTGTAATATGATCGTTGGTGTTTACACACACACACACACACACACACACACACACACACACACACACACACACACACACACACACACACACACACACACACACACACACAACACACACACACACACACACACACACACACCA
Organism: Homalodisca vitripennis; assembly: GCF_021130785.1. Taxonomy (NCBI): domain Eukaryota; kingdom Metazoa; phylum Arthropoda; class Insecta; order Hemiptera; family Cicadellidae; genus Homalodisca; species Homalodisca vitripennis. Next base: position 112,312 of record NW_025780317.1, on the reverse strand, counting down.
CACACACACACACACACACACACACAAATATATATAAAATATATACACATAATACATATAAAAAGAATTATTAAGTATGAGATAAAAATTACTGTAAATATTTAAAAATTTTTATTGCCTGGCTGTAACCTTCCATTCTCATAAGAGGTGTGGCTAACCAGTACAGTGTGAACTGTCTGGTTCACCTAAACTGCATTTTTCCTTGTATGTTACATGTCTCATTACCCTTCATTCCCCCTCCCACTATTTCCATCACTTATTACGGGTTTTTGTCCCGGATTTATTACTGTTTAAAACAATAATATAGTTTATATTAAGTTGCGTTTGTTATTGTACTAACCCATTTTCAGTATTATTAATCAATAAAAACTAATAGGCAATGTATAAAAACAAAGCTTTGTGTAAATGTAAATACACAAAGCGTCAACATATTGTAATCAGCTCATACGGAAAATGCACATCAAAAGTATAATACGCTCTTTGAGTTATTTTACGGGCTTGTGACATTAATATCTATTGTTTGCAAATAAAAATTTCATTGAACTACAAACTCTACAAACCAATTCCGAAATTATATCGTACTTGAGTGATATTTTCAATGACTCTTATAAGTTTAGTGGAAAAACTAAAGTATAGACCTATTATTAGTATTGATATTTACATAAGTGGTAAAATCATGTACTGCGCAGATGTGTGGGCGATTGTCATAATAACCGAAATGTTAAGTGATTGTGTGCTGGGAATTCAGCTAAGAGCAGCGCTTAGGTTCACCTGCTCGTACCGCTTGGTGCCGGTTGCGGCGGTCATGGTTCTGGCAGGAGTCATTCCCCTCGACCTGCTCGCTGTTAAGAGACGGTAGATCCTTTTCCTTACATCTGATCAGGGGCGTAAAAAATCATCGGTAAAATCAAGGAGAGAAACTATGCAGGTTTTGGCAGCGAAGGAAGGTCGAGGGTACCGACGGTCTTTGGACCTTCCGTCTCATCAAAGTCCTGAACATCTGGATGAACCGCATTAACTTCTACCTGCGTCAGCTCTAACGAGGCTCGGCTACTTTAGGACGTAACCTCTGCGGGTGGGAAAGTTCGTGTACCATCGGTGTGTGCACCTTTGATCTTCAAATGCAGGCATTTAAGCGAACATACAAGAACGCTTGTCTCCACTATCGGTGATGTCTCGGCAGAAACTGTGGTGGCTGCGAAACGAAGACAATTGGAATACCGTTTCTGCGTTCGTCCTCGTTGTTCTTTGCTTGAAACGAAAAGAGGGAAACCTGATTGGCCCTTAGGCTTACGGAAAAGTAGCACGTCGCTGTTAGGGCGACAGACACGCGACCATGCATGAAATAATCCTTAAAAAGTTTCTCGGCCAGGAATTCCCCGGCCCGTAAGGGATTTAGTGGTTTTTTTTTCTGAAAAGGTGAAGCCAATCCCCTTTTAAGCCTTACTCTGCCCGTCCTCATAGGCAACGGACCTGTGCGAGGATCTTATCAAGCAGAATAAGAGGGGGAGTCGATACAAAGTGCAACGGTCACAGACAGGATTCGAACCCGCGCTATCTCTAACTCAGACTCTAAGTCCAACGTCTTAGACCGCTCGGTTATCGGCATTCCTATTCCCTGTGTTTAATGAAGTGAGTCCCACACTTTATGCTTAAATAAATTCCCTCCACGTAAAAAAATCAGATCATAGGTGTATGAGTTCTACTGTTCGAGTAAATTTGTCGTGTGACACAAAGATATCCATTAACAAAACTGTGATATTTACAAAAGATTCGTAGTAAAATTGTTAATATTTACTTTGCAATATAACGTATTGTGGGAAATAAATTTTTAACAGATAATATAGTAATAATAATTTATATAATTCACAAAGTGTGTACAAATAAAATAATCATTAGCAAATCAATTAAATGAATAATGTTTATATAAAACTGTTTTTTGAGCATTGTTAATCATTAACGGATACTAGCAATGTCATAAACGTCTGCATATAGTAGTTTTTAATGTTTGAACATTTCTAATTACAGTTTGAAAATACAGGCTTTACTAAGCAATGTAATGGATTTAAATAAAGTTTGGTGCTCTCTGTGTTCACAAGCACAATCCTGTCAAGTAAATTAATTTCAGAAATATGTATGTTATCTAACATGCTCAAGTTATAGTGTACTAATGGTGTAATATCACAGTACTTTATATTCAATAGTAGTTAAATAATGAGTATTCAGTAATAGTTGTTAACATAAAAATAGTGTTATGTATCAATTTGAAATAACAATAGAATATTAAACTGTTTACCGATAATAATTCCTTAATAGATGGTGGTTAACTGTTTTGGCAAAATTTGTCATAAAATTTTTATTAAGAAACACAGAAATTGTCAAATTGATACATATATTACTCGTATTAGATTTAACATAAAACTAAAATTTAGTTTTATGTTAGTCCTTAAATGAAAATTCCTATCAAATTATTATTTAAAGATGTACAACGTAAGGCGTATCAATGTATTTTGCGTTATAGAACCATTATATAGTAGAAATTAATACAGTATACATAAAAATAGACTCAACTGTGAAAGATCTAAAGGGTAGGGAAAAGTTTTGAAAATGTCGGACTCCATTTAGCTCGTCTTTATTAACCACGCAGCCAAAATACAAACATAATTCAAATGTAATATTTCGTGATATGCGTTGTCAGAATTGAAATTAATTTTTTTTAATTGAATGTAATGTACAATATCTAAATTATAATAGTTAGTATATTTAGTTAATCATTATTTTTTGAGATATGAACAGTTACAGTGGTCTTCTAGAATATAAAACATGACATATTGAATCAATAAAAGTCTCATTGCTCCGCAATGTTATTTTATCAAACTTAAAATAGAGTATTTCAGTAATAATTAAATGGAAAAAGATATTACAAGATTCAATCTTCAATATTACATGTTAAAATGCAGTAATAATTAAATGTCTGATATTGCATAAATATATGTAATAAATAATCTAATTATTAGTGCAGATACATGAAAATAATGTATTGGTAATACATATTATGTTATTAATTTTTCATTAGGATTAACAAAACATAATTGTATATTTCTTGGTAGTGACATAAACGTAACTATGTTAGACCAAATAACAATACAACAAGCTTACAAAATCAAATGTCAAAGATTGCAGTACTCATCATTGAACAAAATTATTTACTTTAAGAAACATTATCCTGTATGTACTTTACATACACAGAAAAGAATTTTTTAGTAGCACCATTTTGTTACATTCTAGAACCCGTAATAAATTGATGAAATGTTTTTATGGAACGAAACAAGAGAAAATATCATTGCTATAGAACGACGTTAATTATTTTAAGACGCAATAACCTGTAAGTACATTTAGTTTACACTGAATAGCGCTATTTGTTGGGTTTCCTACAACTCGTGCCAAATTAATGAAATAGTTTTTATTATACGAAGAGGTGACACAAGAGCGAGATGAGAACTGGGAGAACATGAGTCTTATGTAAATGTTCCTCACAATTTAAAAATGTGTCTTCTAGGCCTGTGTTTGTTTAACAGTAATTGTTCATCACTAACCTGTAAGTTAATTTGTAACTTTTAAAACCGATTTCATTTTGTTCCGAGATCTGCAAAAAACGCCAAGTAATTCCTTATATCTACCAAAGTTTAGGTCTGATTAGGAATAAAATACGTAGTAAAAAGTTTATATTAGAATATGAAAGTACTCAGTGACGAAATGGAGAAGAGAAATGTCTTCCTTATTACTACACCCGAAACTATATTTGTGGAGTCGCAGATGCATCTCAAAATTAAAGATTTTCCACTAATTTCTACTGTTAACTACTACTACTTCTACTTTTATTTCCACTTGTTTTTTTTCCATCTTTAAACTTCACCACCTTCAAAAGGGAAACATGTAAAAAAATTGTTTTGCATTTTGTACCTACATTTATTTGCATTAAATGAAAACCAAATTCTGTCATTTAAGCTCTCTTTGTTTAAAAGTACTAAAATATTAACGCTTAAACTTCTATAATTACTATGAAAATATATATATATATATATATATATATTATCGTATGGGGGACAAAGGCAGCTATCGATAAATAAATAAATTAAAAATTACAATTATTAAAAAGTACGTAAGAACAAAGTTCTTGAGTCATAAATTAAAAATAATATTAAAATCTCCCGTCACAAAGCTAAATCCAAATTACTGAGCCAGTTTAGAGACCCATCCTCTAAACCACTCAGACCAGCCAGACCACCAGAAAACAATCGCAAAGGGCAGTCGTTTACAATGTGCTCAATTGTCTGAGAGTTTGCGCCACAATCACACGTCTGGTCGTCAGTAATACCCCACTTAAATTTCCAGTGATTGCTTCTCCCAACCCCAGTTCGAAAACGATTCAATAAAAACCCATTCCTTTCGAGGAATTTCCAAGCCACCGCTGCTTTCGTAGGATCGGATATCAAGAACTTGTTCCGTCCATCGAATGATTCCCAGGATGACGCCCAGTTAGCATTAGGCGTAAAGTTCTCCTCTATCAACTGGGATGCTGTTCGTAGTGATGGCTTGCGTGATTTGAGCCGGCTATCTTGCTGAGGAAGGTCGCGCGTAACGGGCAATTCGGGATTGGACACGATCTTATTGAACTCTCTCAGAAGAGCCTCTTTCCGTCTAATCTCAGGTGGTGCTATATTGCTCAGCACTGGGAGCCAAGGTGTTGGTGTTGCCATGAGAGTTCCAGTAATTGTCCTCATGGCCCTATTAAGAACGACATCGACCTCTCGCACATGTGCACTATTAAGCCACACAGGAGCACAATATTCAGCAGCGGAGTACACAAGGGACAAAGAAGTGGTACGCAGTACTTTAGCGTTGGCTCCCCAAGTTGATCCAGCAAGATGCTGTACTATATTAGCCCTTGTTTTCAGCTTTGCTGCTGTCTTTTGAAGGTGACTTTTAAAAGTGAGAGATCGGTCTAAGGTAACTCCCAGATACTGCGGATGTTCATTATGTTTCATTTAATAATATTTATAAATAATATAATATAATATATAAATATTTATATTATAAACGCTTACATCGCACCAACGTTATTGTGTCCACATTGCATTTGAAGAATTAAATTAAACTAGGATTAAATATAGAATTTCAAACATATATACATACTCCTTGTTAAAAGATTCCTAAACATTTTAAAACAAAGTCTCAGAGAAATTAAAGCCCTCACAATCAAAAGTGTATTGCCTCTTTTTATTTAAATCGTAACCAAAAGTATTCCAAATATATTTGCTTATGCCTCCATAGGAAATTAGTGGTTAAAGCATATTTAACAAGTGCTTTTAGTTTTTTTTTTTTTCATAATAAAATGTAGATGTGGTTATATGTATGTGTGAAATAGTGTATTAAATCATTGAAAGTTATACCTGATTGAATAAAATAGTTCACACAGGAATTACACTACATTCTAGGTCAATTCTTTTACTAAAAGAACGTTTATGAAACCAGTGTTTTCTGAAAAAGCAGGTTTTCAATAATGTTTTCAATGTTCTAGTTTGGAAACTCCACGACAACGGAAAGAACAATATTATACTTTCTTTTTATAAAAATACAATATTATATTTGATAATAAATTTTAATATTATAATATTTAACATAAACACGTAAAACATAATTTATTGACTTTCAGAATTAATTAAATTTATCTAATTTGTATTCTATTATTTCTCATATTAGTGTACCTTTGGAGAATAGCTATAGAGAATATTATTAAGCCTCGTTTTAGTATTATTGTACTACTTTTTTCTTTGTCTCTCGTTATTAATTAATAAAAAATTTGGTGTAATAGCAATTGAAATCTATACTTTTATGTTATATATGTATGCATGAAATATTAAAGTATTCGAAAGAAATAAAAATATACTAATATGACGAAATAAATTATTTATATAAAGTATATATGTTTGTTATTACGTTATAAATTTGGAGAAAATACAAATCAGTGGTTTTATACTTTTAAGCTGTATTAAATTATCAAATATAACAATTAAAGACACATCAGAGCTAAATTCAAAAAAATAAACATTTGCATCGTTATGTTGAATAATATGTTTATAAACGGATAATATACATAATATGGAGTTATATAGAAGTTACAAATAAAATGTAATAAGTGAAACGGAAAAAAGTTTGTTTACACAACTTATTTCAAAATGACTTGGAAATGGTTACCGTGGAAAAAAAACAATGTGTACTTTAAAAATCTAGTAAGTTTATCTTTATCTGTCAATATATATATATATATATATATATATATTATATATATATATTTACGGAAACAAGGCACTTGATGGTCCTGTGTTATACAGCGACCCATGCAGGTCCATCAAGCCCCCTATTTAAACCTTCATATAACCGTGTTATGAATTTGTTCTCAGCATACATTTATGTTTTATAACTTGCTTGATAAATGTATGCTAATATTTTTTTATATATAAAAACTTTTGTCCACATGCTGGTCCGCGTGTAATGAGCGGTCCATGTTGGTCCTTCTTATACACCGTACAATTAAGCGGTGCATGTTGATCCGCGGGTCGTGTGGTTGGTGGTGGGAGAAAGAGGGGAAGGGACCTGCATCTACCTTTTGATTGTAATATATTGAAAAGACCTGTACTTGCCTTTCGTTTGTAAAACTCCAAGTTGTAAAGCATTCATTTCACATATTTTATTTCATTTTAAGGTAATCAATAATATTACGTTAGGTGAAAGTAACAGAATATCTTGGATAATCATTAATATTAAAACATAAATTGCTGTTGCATCTGATCTTCGTCCTCCTTATTACCCACAGACATTTATTGTATTTCGTAATATTAAACATATATTTCGATAGAATGACATTTTCTAAATCATACGCATTAAAATATGTTCAGTTTAAACTATTTCTATATTTATAATTATAAATAGATATGGTAATGCGCATGTTTTCTTGTAAGTAATATTTATCTATGCTGTGCATTTTTGTCATAATACTGTTATTCAATTTGTTAATGGGTCGCGTTTCTGTAGTGAATTTAACATAAAAGTTAATTGACAGTGGCTGGTTTACATACGGAGAATATTATGCCTCAAGCGTCTCAATTATTGCTGGGTAGTTGTGTAGCCAGCAAATCAGCGAAAGGATTGCATTGAAATAGATAAAATAACAGCTTTATTTTGCCAGAACATTATAAACTTTAAACCACTCTTCAAAGTATTTTTTTATTTTAAAATTTTAAACATCTACATCACATATATCACCCTAACACACTAAAAGAATGTAAACATTCTACATTAATATCATTTTTAAAATAATACACCAATCATCAATGATGAACTTAAATCTAAGAATTGTTTTTAATTAAACTAATTTTCGAATATGATCAGGGACCAGGAATGTATACACGTATAGGCCTACTAATTCCATACTAACTGCTGAATTACATCTACCCATTTATACTATAAGATAACCAGCAACATATTTTTCTCCTAAAATTATAAATACGGAATGAAATGAAAAATAAAACTTGTACATTTTATAATAAATCTGCCATAAAAAATTTAATTATAAACTGTGTGATATTGAAGGGAGTTTAATTCACTAAAAGCTAAAAAATAAACATTATACCAAGTTTATACAAATAATGTCTTAACATGTCAATTTATTGTGGACAAAATCTTGAGCTCATCTTGTAAAATATTATTAGTTCTCAGGTACTGCACTTAATTGTAAAGTTTTAAAATTTATTCCTTTTTCCTAAATGTTTTATAAATATAAGTGCGCACAAATTGTATTATTGTATTAAATTCGCCTATTCTTAGGTCATTGGCACCTTTAACAATTTTAAGAATACAGAAGGCCAATGCGCAATACTGTATCTTATGTTACCCCTTTTTATTGGCCCTTTAATTTGTAAATATCGAATGTAACATGTGATGTTAGTTTTTTCACTACTTTAGCCTATACTGGTTATGGTTGTATTTTATTTAACAATCATTCAAGAATTTACTTCCTCAAATTACATATTAAATGTTTGATTGCAAGAAACCCCTGAGCACTAATTTAAAGTTACTGAATTTGGGAAGAAATATTTTGGTATTACACAATGAGATATTACACAAGCATATCTCCATATAGCATAATATAAAACCATAAAATATAGCTAAGGTCTGTTCACACTCTACATTTACAGATGGTAAAACCAACTCTTCGTTATACTCTGCATTAAAAGATGGTACATAAAAGCAACATAGATCTTTTCATATTCTAATTCTGTATAATTCTGTATTAAACGTATCGGAGTATACGAGGGTGGTGTGAAAAGTTTGCTTTCTGAACGTGAAGATGGAAGGTTCGTTAACAAAAGCCACTGAATTTCGTCTGTTGACAGTTACTAAAAAAAGTTTTAGCTATTTTCGACGTGCCGTTTTTATGTAACAGTCGAGTCAGTTGATGTGAGTGTTTTTGTGATATGGACACGATTATCGTGCTGCCATTAACTATTTGTGTTTGAAAGGCAATACGCCTTATTAAATAAAAAATGAGTTGGATTCTGTGTATGGAAACTCTGCACAATCATTTACCTCAGTGAAATTTTGGGCTGCTTCATTTTAAAATAACCATAAGATCTTGAGAGACGATGAACGTTCGGGACGTCCAAAAACTGCAACTACCCATGAAATCATCGACAGAGTTAACCAAATGGTGCTAGACGACCACCGAATTAAAGTGAAAAATATATCAACATTTAGGCATGAGAAAGCTGTCCGCGCGTTTAATGTCGCGTTTGCTCACGTTAGACCATAAAGGTTCGAGGATGAACATTTCCAACGCTCTTCTGGCGCAGTTTAGGTAAAATAATCCAAATGCGCTGATTAATTACTGTAGATAAAACTTGACTACACCATTATACACCCGAAAAAAATTACAAAAGGGGAACAGACTCAAAAAAAGAAAAAAATGCTGCTTCTTTGGTTAGGAAAGACATGACGACTGTTTATGCGATATTAATAGAATTAATTTAATAGATTAGCTTCAAAAAGGATAACCATTACAGGAGCATACTATCCATCATTACTTGACAAGGTAAAGGTAGACATTTTTTAAAGAAACGCCCACATTTGTAGAAAAAGAATATAATGTTTCACCAAGGCTACGAACCTTCTCGTCCCTTAGCGTTTATGATGGCGAAAATCCATGAATTACGGGTTTAACTGCTTAACCATCCGTCTTACCAGATCCAGTCCCAAGCGAATTCTTTTCGTTCCTTCATCTCAAAATTGCGCTCGGAGGACAATGTGATCGTCAAATGAAGAGGCAATCACCTTCGTGAACAATTATTTTTCAGAGAAATATTCCGAGTACAATTTTTACGGGTTACGAGATGGTATCGCTGATAGAAGTGTGTAGAGTGACAAGGAGACTATGTTGATTTTTTTTATTTCACAAATTATGTCATGTTTGTTAGGTCGGAAACTTTTCAGACCACTCTCATAGATATAAAGCATTATTAATGGCTTTTAAGACCTACATACATTGAATGTAGAAAATATTTGTCAAGTTCATAAATTAGGACCAAAAAAAACGGATGGATATCAAAATTTTATTTTTGTACGTAATTTAGAACTTTAGGAAAGGAAAAAATATATTTTCATAAATAATTACTTATTTAAAGTTACACATATCTTAAAAATGTCTATATTTAAATAAAATTTAATTTAAGAATTTTATTATGAATAAAATAAATATATTCCCACAAGCCACTTTTCTAGCACGTACGGTAAAATGTATTAGCCTTATTATCAATGATTTTTTAGGCCTGGATATAATATGAAGGTATTAATAATATTATAAATGGAAAATTGCTTATGTTTGTTTGTCTCGTTTTCACGCTTTAACTATCTAACCCATTGTACTGCAATTTTACGTAGACATTCTTAGGGTTCCTTGGATGAATATATGCATATTCTTATTTCGAAAATCTCTTCGGGCTACGCCCTACTGGTCTATAAAATAGCTAAAAATTCCATTTTCCGTCTCTACAGTTACAAAAAATAGTTAATTAAAAGGCCTCTTAAATGTCAACTGTGGTAAAATATTATAGGTGCGAATTTTGCACATTGATTATTTTATGATTATCATTATAAATTTCTTTGTGTTAGGGAACCGCCCCAAATAGAGAATGGCGTGAAAGTACCGATAAAAAGGTTTAAAAATATATATATTTTTTAATACATATCAACGTTTTTACACACCTAATGCTTAAGCCGAATAAGGTTGCTTTACTTATGTGTGCATTGCACTTGATTATGGGGTCTAACCTAATAAGCCCCCCCCCCCCCCCCCAATTCTTTCACATTCATGAAAACAAATTCAAGATATTTCTATCGATTTAAACACTACACGACAGAGTAATAAGAGCTAAATATACTCTTATGAGATAAATATAGAAGAGGATTCCAATGTTATTTGATTTTGAAACTTCAACGCAGCGCCTTAGTTTTCCGTATTTAGTTGTTTTAATTAAATCAAAATTTTCCTGAAAAATAATAACACTTACAAAGTAATATGTTTTTTGTTATGGTTAATGTTAGCAAAAACAATACGAATATTGTCATATTTGTGTTATTTTTACTTAATAATTTAGGTTAATAACATGATGTTAACAAAAATAAACAAAATTTTTAACGTATTTAAAATGAGAAATGAAAATAATAAAATTGTTTCAGCTTTAAAGAATTTCCTTAAGATGTGAACCTGGCAATCAGCGATAAGATAGATGGTCGCTTAACATTGCTTTGCGGATACCAATCCAAGAATAAATGGCAGATTTTCCAAATAAACCTATATAGAGCACATATAGCTAATATTGTAACAGTTATGAACGAATGAAGATTACTCCATATAAGAAAAATATCACATGGGAAATCCACCGCTCCTTCCCAGGAAAGGAAGCATCGCTATCAAATGCTCCTAATCTCTGTTATGTATATACGATGGATAAACACTCAGTAAATCGCGTTAAATTACTGATTCCGTCCTAGAGTTTGGAATATTTGTTTCCACTAATTCTGGTGCATAAATCTTAAAGCAAGGCGTTCTTAAAAGTGTGTCACAAAGTTCTGTGTCTGATAGTACTTATGATCCCTAACCAAATATGTCCTATAAGGAACTGAGACCTATTTGATTGGATTTAAACTCTGTCAACATTGAAACGCTACGGGACACCAATGCACAATACTGTTTCTTATTTACCATTAAATGTTAAATACATACTGTAACTTTTGATGTTAACCTTTCACTGAACCCATTTCGTTTATAATTAACTGCATGTTATCCAACGATCATACTTGAATTCCTTTCTCCAAATAACATATAAATGTTTCCGTCTTATTGCAAGAAACCAGTATATACTAATTTAAAGTTACTAAACACGGGAGGAAGTATTTCCTCACTACATAATGAGTTACATCAAATCATAGATACGAGCTTTTCACATATTACCTCAATATAAGTCGTAAGGGAATAAGTTAATAATATAGGAATACAGAAATATTACAGGATTTTACGATTAATATATGTGTAAGTGAGAAAATGTTTGTGATGAAGTCCACATTAAACGGCCGATGCCGATGATAAAAAAATTGAATTTTGTACTGTACGTAGATAAATAGTAACTTCAGGACGTGGCATTTCTTAATTTTAATGATTTGAGAAAATTAAATTTGTTAAGATTAAATATAGCTTTAAAATGTTTTTAAAAAATATATATAAATAGTTAAAACATGTTTTATAAATAAATTCCTGACATTTTCTTCAGCCAGACTACTTGCACCTACTTTAAAAATTCATATCTTTATCATTAACAGTTTTTATTTCTGGTTATGAGATGAATCTAAACAATTTTTTAATACCCAAAATTGCAGTCATTAGGAATAATCAAAAAGTCAGCCTTAAAGATCGGCTGTCAACACAGAGTTAAGTGAAAGCGAGCGTTAGTTATTGAAGTGTTTTAGAAAAACCCATGAACGAATCCCTGACCAAGTGCAGGAGGTGCTGACCACGGTCACGGCACGCCGGACAAGAGTACTATAATTGTCGCGTCGTAGTGGTAGTAAGAGTACTATATTGGTCAGCGGGGCGGATGTTCATTCTGTGTCATTCGACTGCTCGCTCTCTCTCGCCCACTCGCCCTGTTCTTGACAGAAGACTGGAAGCGAGTTTTCCTCGGTGTCCTGCACCTGCACTGAATGCACTGTTTGCTCTGATCGCAGAGCTGAAAACTGTGCACTGAGCACCGAAGTAATAGAACCTGATCTGTCATGCAGTGATGAATATACCGAGCCAGCACCGCAGTGGTCATCTATGCATTAGGTTCAAGATGCAACCTAACCTATACTTCAGATTGAGAGCAAGCAAAGTAATTTCCTTCCTCTTTTCAATCAGCTTTCATTGCGCCCTCTCATGAATAACGTGGTAGGTAAAGTCAATCAATACATTAGAACAGCGTAACATAAAATTATCGCATGAGTATTGAATTTTTTTACGATTTAAATGACACTGTAGACAGGAAAAAGTGCGTTAGCTGAATGATGAAGTAGTTAATATCTACGCATGTCTATATTTTAACTGTAACTAGGATTTTAGTCCAATGTAAATTTTCATGATAGGCAGGAGTTTGGAAAATGATTGCTTTATGACAGATTTTTGATTATATTGCTATCTAATTAGCCAATTGGAATAGAACATCATGTAAGTTGATATTATGTTGGACCAACGGTTTCAATGGTTGAGTGTTCTGAGTGGCGCGTTTATTATCTAGAAAGCGATAGCCTGAAGTTATAAATATCAGGGAACCGCTCCAGAGAGAACAGCTAAATAAAACAATACTCTTGAATTGAAGACGATAACGCAATTATAATATCTTAACAGTGCATATTATTAAAAAGAGTATTATAAAATGCTTTCTAACTGTGTGGTATTTGCGAGCAAAATAAAGAGTTTCACAAAGAAATGCTAATTTTCCACAATATAAAATTCCTTTGATACATAAAAAAATCATTGTAGTGTGTTGATGATTTAAAATAAATTTAGACATACTAGTATGCACATGGGGGCAATTTGTCAGGCCAAAATATTATTTTTGAAAATGTTGAATTTATTGTTAATTAAATAAATTTACCCCTTTCCTAAAAATATCACAGCTAACAGCTAAGCATTCACGAAACAAATATTTACTTGTTTCGTAACATACAGTTAAGTTATCAACATACAAATATTTATGTATGTTGATAACTTCTTCTTTAGTTATTATTTATTTTATGAATATCCTGCACAAATAATTACTCAATAGAAAAAATGAGGTGTTATTAATCTATAGTGTACAATTTTGTATACAAGTTTTGTGCGCAATACGAAACAAAGATATTAGTGTTATTACCACTCTCTGGCTAGTACCTAACCAAACTCTATAGAGTGACACAGACCATCATGAAACTCGGTGTTCCTCAAATAGATATGAAGCTTCATGAACAATTGCAAGTCAATAGCACGTTTAGTTATCGGAATGTCGTTCGGAAAGACAGACAGAGAATCATAAATTAAGTTTTCCAGCCCCTCGAGTTACAGGCTTCACTAATTTTCAATCAATAGCACTAACACTATTCATTAATTTAATAAATTTCTAAGGTTTTAAATTTGTTTGAACTAAATTTTTGAATTGTACATAAACAATGTAACATTAAATAAAATCTATCACTAAATCTTTAAAGCAGTCTTTCCGTTTGTATCTCGGGGAGATCTATAGAACGGTAAATTTAAAATGTGGGAGGTTTATACAATCATATTTAGTATTATTGCCAGATTTAGGAACTACATTGGCTTTTTGTATAAAAAAAAAGGTCATGGATGTATTTAAATATAAAACTATAGACTTTAATAGATGATTCTACGAGTTTTTCACTCCGGAAGCAAACCGATATGAACCTCTGGAAATTCGTCTGTCGTCCCGAATCTGCTTTGCCGGCCGAGTCTCGGTAAACAATATAATAATATTTCATATTACTCTATATTTAATTCTTATAAAACATTTATCAATGGTTTTAAATTCAATCCCATCCTTCCCCATCAAAAACAATACAATACTTTGCTGCTTTTTTATTAAGGATATTTTAATAAATCATTATTACCAGTTTTCCTTAAACAAATTTATCAATAAATATTATACATCTCGTCACTTTACAGGAAAAGTTAAATTTTTTCTTTGGCGCCCAGTGCAGGACACTGTCAATATTAGCACTATCAACAAAACATTTACTGTATTCTAGATTTAATGGAACTTTACAGTATAAAACATGTAAACAATAAAAACTCAAACCACGAATTTCCTTTATATGTAGCTAGATCGGGGTTTGACTTGGGATAATCACATCAACCACGCTTGTGCAGAAATTGCATAAGAAATTTTTGCTCTTCGCAACTTGGCACAGTATTGCTCCATCGGAGTCTTGAAAACGGCATATTTTTGCATAATCTATCCTCATCTAGGGTATGGAATTAAACTCTGGGTAGCTGTGCAAAACACAAGTTGTAACGGGTCTTCATTCTCCAAAAAAGAACTGTGAGAATGATTTTTGGTTTGAGAGCCAGAGAGTCATGCTGAGATGCTTTTAGGGAAGTCGGGTTACTGACTCTGTCCTGTTTCTATATTCTCAAGGTGATCCTTTATTCCAGATCAAAGTGCGCTTTGTTCGAAGGGGTGGGGGGTTTCACCATCATGGCAGTAGAGGTAACTTGATAACTTTCGAGTCCAACAACACAGAAGAAATGCTTTCAGAAATTTGCCTTCTCAAGTTGGTGTCGGAATAATAACAGTCTCCCTGAAGGTATTAAACAACTAAATTTAAAGATCAGTTCAAAACTATTTTCGTGCCAGAGGCATTTTACTCTGTTGACGAGTTTATGATGAATCGCTGAGACAATTAAGAGCACAAAAATTCACAAAATCGTTTTGTCACACCTGTAAACGTTAATAAAATAATAATAATAATCTCTTTATTGCATTATTTTAACAATTTTTACATCGTATCGCAATAGTCAAGAGTTAAAGTAAATTTACACGATTTTATCTACACATTAACGCAACCTCATATTCACAATTCACACAATCATTCAAGACACAATCGCATTGACCTCAGATCCAGCACTCTCAAATATGAGAGTGGCTTATCATGAATTTATCAACAGAGCAGAAAGCCTTGGACACCAAAAGGAGATTGAGACGCGTTTTAAATCGATTTTGATTATTGGAAATTTTGATTTCTTCAGAGAGCCTGTTGATTAATCTGACACAAACTTCTTGCGGTAGATGTTGCGCTAATGTCAATCTGCGTTGATGAGTTCGAAAGTTATCCCTGCCTCTAGTGTCATATTGATGACCGTTCCTGCCACGAATGAAGATGCACCTTGATCTGCAGTACATGATCACCTCAAAAATATAGAGACAGGGCAAAGCCAGCAATCTCAACTCTCTGAAATATTCCCTACACGACTCTCTGTAATTCAAATTTTCAATGATTCTGACAGCTTTTTTCTGAAGTCTAAAGACGCGCTCCATTTTGTTTTTTGCACAACTTCCCCAAAGTCTTATTCCATACGCAAAATGAAGATGGATTAGGCCATAGTAGACCATTCTTAAAACTTCTGGGGGAAAAAATTTGGCTAGATTGCGCCGAGCGTAAATAGTTGCCCCTCGGTTCTGGCCGGCATAGGACGATTCAGAAGCCTGGTTCCTGGAAGGACTGCAATTGTTTAAGTTTATCTTCTGTGTGAACAGAGCCCTTTCATAGTCCCGGGAGTTTAATATGGAAGTGAGGTCATTAGATACCGTCAATATCTTTATAGTTATAACGAGAGAATAACTACTGAGTGGTTGGTAGGTGTTCACATTATGTTCGATTGATTACAGTTTATTGAAAAAAACTTATCTGGCAATTCTTTCACCGTTCTTTATTTTAGAGGAATTAGTTATTTTAGTTCATCCAGCACAGTTTGTATGAATTGCCAAACTAGGAAGGATGCGTTAGATTTAAAAAAAGATTGCATTTACATGTTAGGAAAATAATTCTGTTTTATCAATATCCATTTTTGCACATATTTAATGTAATCTAGATTTGTAGTAGTATTTGGATAATATATAACTAAAAATTTAGTTATCTCAAATAAATATTTTCCACGTGAAAACGATTGTTTTTAACACTAAATATTAAACTTTGTATAAATCACTATTTACAAATAGTTTAAAAGATTCACCAATGTGTGAATTCCTATATTTTAAAAATTATTAGAATAAAAGTACCAACTATGCCTACCCTCTAATAGCAATGAATTTTCTACAATTTGCGAGCGGATGTGACAAATCTATCATTAAAACATGTGACATTTGAGTCAAACAGCAAGAAGAAGTAAATCAATTCTTGATTTGCTCATCCTTTTTAATTCTTCATGCTCAGTTCATGATTCTTAAACCTTTAATCACCCAGTAAAAAATATACATGATTATTAAGCATACATTCAGTATAACTACGTACCTGACTGAGCAAGTACAAAAAAACGAGGCGATCACAACATACGTAATTACTGCAGCTGCCGTCTTATTGTCGTCTGGTAGATCCAAAGATCCCAGTCGGCAAGACAAATTTTAAATTGCTCAGTTATCTATCTAGTAGTTGTATATATAAATGATCGGAAGATGAGGCTTTGCTATCGTCTGTTCAGTAAAGAATGACCATCAGTGCACTTTGCTATATCAGTTTGGTCGGCCATAAACTTACCGTCATTAAAATTCTGACTACCGCCGCAAATTATATAAACACCATGGTTTTGATATGAAAGGGGTTTTTGGTTATTGTTTAAGGGGAATTTATTTTTAATGAGGTTTCAATGTGATATCAATGCAGCAGAGTACGGTGGCCCGACCTAGTTGTAGTATTAGCGCATTCGTTGCCGGACCTAAAACTTTGAAGTAATAATAGCGAAAAATCAATTCTCCTCTGTGACCGCTGCATCGTTTACTAATACAATCGTTCTTCTCAGTACCGAATTTCCTCCTTATTCTGTTTCATAAGATCCTTGTATTGATTGGTCACCTATGTGGACGGACAGGATACGACTAGTAAGGGTCTCTTAAGAAATACAATTGGTATGCAAGGCAAAATCTGCAAGGTCCCATGGCAAAATCTGACTCAGATGCCTGGCAGGAAGCCAACTAGCATTACTTCTTAAAGCAATGAAGTTATCTAGATGCAAATATAAATTAATGATAAAACTGAAGGCTCTTTAATATATTTTTTCTAAAAGAGGGATTGGTACCCGATGAAAGTGACCTTTGAAGAAAGTAGCCGCGTTAAGTTTGCCAGCTATTTTATTTCAATAAGACAGTAGATATGTTAAAATTAGCCTCCGTATGAGATGCATTACAGTCTATTGAACATATTAACGAAAAGAGGAAGGCTTTTTCCAGTTTGGAATGCCTATTCTATTAAATTTGCGTTCTTGAAATACTGATCTGGAACAACCATCATACGATAAACAAACTATAAAGCTAAACGTGGCAGCAGTAGTTTCAAACTGAGGCATCGCCGGGTTGATCTCATTTCATGGAAATGTAGACTAACAACGTGGCTGATTGTGCATGTACTTTTTATATCAATGGTTTGAATTTTAATGAGAGTGCGTTTGTGGTTATATCAACCAAAATGCCAAAGCGCTGATGGTCAGTTACAACAGGCCGACGACGAAACCGGCCCTTCTGAACCGGGCGGTGTGGCTCGCTTGCGTTGACCATTGTGAGTCCTATTTTAAATCGATACTCCGAGCGCCGGCGGGAATACCTGCCCGGACTAACGTGACTTGCAAAGAGTCCCAAGTATCAGGAAGTCCTTATAGAGAGAAAGACACACTAAGGTAATTATTTTTGAATTAAGGGCAAATCTGCAATTTCAAATATCACAGCAGGACAGATTATAAAGTATAATTAAATTACATTCTAACCAATATAGGTTAAAATTTCTCCGATATACTATTAATACGAAGGCATTAAAAAGGATATAAATTATTTACTGTAAATACAACTACACAATTTTTTAGAGAAATAATCAGTAATTGTATGTGTTTCCGCCGCCTTGTATGTGAGTGGTTGACCTCCATTGTCTAAATTTAGGGTCCACACACAAAGTGTGACACAAAAATATTATAGCGATAGGGAAATAACCACCATAAAAGTTAATGCTGGTATACCAATATAAATGGACAAAAAAATCTATTTAGTTTGTCGACAATTTTAATTTCAATATTCTAATTATGCCACAGACTCTAATGTCATATTAGATACTGTTTGTATTTACAGTTTTAGACAAACTATTAGTCATCAAACTGAGATCTGACAATAAGATAGATCTGAGATGATAGTGTATTTCCTCCCCAGGCACGGAATATACAACATTTTCGTAAATCTGTTTCGTAGCAAATTAGCATTTTATTTTTCAGTTTCTTAGAACGTTGATACGCTGAAAAAGTAAAGGTGATAGTTTTTAGTAAGAAAACTAACGGAAAACAATGCATAATAAAAATTTGCATTTGAGTAGAGTGTTCTCGATATATTGATGGTAGATCGTTAGAGAAATCGTTAAATTGTTAATATGTCTTCGAAACTATTAAAGACTATTTAAACAAAGCTCACTTATCACTTTGTAAGAAGCTAATTTTGTTTAATAATTTTTTTTAATTAACAGACAAAAAAAACTTCAAGATACTTTATATCTTACAATTCAATGGCCCAAAAGAACTAATAGTTATTCACAGTTAAAGAAGTTTTAACTAACATAGAGTAGATTTTGACAGGTGGGAACCCTTTTGAGTGCAACTTGGAAAATTATTACTAATCTTCGTGATATAAACGTGAGATGTAAGAATTTAAACTCAACGAATTTATCTCGCACGATCTAAAAGAAATTTCTACAGTAAAACTATAATACTAACTTTATGGACTGCTCGGCTACATATAATTCGAATTACCTTTATTCCAGTAAACATTTCATTTCATTTCATTTATTTGTTTCCAAACAATACATACATACATTTGACTTACAGAAATTGCAAAAAAATAAATGTACTGGAATAATTCTTGCAGAGACTCCACGTCGTTGTTCTTAACTCCACTAATTTCCAGTTTTCTAATGAGATTTCTTCTATTAACGGAATCAAAAACCTTATCTTGGTCTAAAAAAAAAGTAAAGAATGTCTTATTTTACCAGGCGAAGTTAGGGCTAAGAAGCCCTCTCTAACACTTAACCTGGGGACCAACGGCTTACAGGTGACTTCCGAACCACCACCAATGGCCGGGCAGGCGGGCCGCTTGCAAGGACAGGATCGCTCAGCGGTCACCTGTCCAAGCAGCAGCCACGCTCGGCGTTGCTTGATCTGGTTATCTTGCAACCATCTACACACACACGGTCTAGGAATGTCACTAGAACGTGTTTTTTTATGTATGTGAAATTAACTTAGTAACATCAATTAAAGCATCGGATGTACTTTTTTCTTCTCCAAAACCATAACTTTCGTTAGCTACAATGTGAAATTGCTTTAGGTAACTCGGTAACTGAATTCTTACACATTTGTCGAGAATCTTATCTATTTATGTCAAAAGTGACATTAGTTTAAAGTTACTGTGTTGTGATTTTAGACCAGACTTATAGATAAACAGGTCAGTCTTATAGGATTCAATCTAGATCTGTTAACTGTTATATTATAATACGAGTATATTTAGTTAATTTTATTTCTACATAATAAAAATAGTTTGAATCCAGCTTTCTTCTAGTCAAACAACATGTATTTGTCTATTCCTTAACTCGACTTTTTTACTATCCTCAAACATGTAAGGTTTTTTCTCAACTGATTTTAAAATTAGCAAGGCCTTTCAAATCCTAAAAAAATTAAATGTTAACCTTGATATCTCGATAGCATAAGATTTTTTAAATATTAAGAACATAGTACATTTCTGAATAACGTAAAATCTACTGTACGTTACTGGACTAGAATACATTACTCAAATCCATTACCATAAAACACTATTTTATTAAAAACAATAATACATTTTGTTCATCCAAATCCTAATCCTCATAATGCCTCGACAATTTTTGCCTTTCTTTATTTGTTACCGCCGTTGAGTGAAATGAGCATAATATTTCTCTCTGTTCTGTTTAATTATGGTTTTGTCGTTACCGACCATGATACTCTCAGGGGGACTTACGGTAGTATATTTCAGTCTATAGGCTGATATATGTTTTCTAAAAATTAAATACTAGAATATTTTTCGTGATATAGCATCTCAATTATCTGTTATTAATTAATTTATTATTGCAGTTATATTGCTTTCCACAACTAACACATGTTTGAAAGTCCAGAACAAAGCTTCATAAATAGAAACTAGAATTATATAAAAATTAAAAAATTGAACTTACAAATTTATAAACATTTAATTGTTTACTTAAGTCCTACATTATTTATGCCTCAAAACTCAAAAGTTATCTGATCGGAAAGACTTTTTACTGTTTGCATAAAGTTCTCG
This sequence comes from Homalodisca vitripennis, assembly GCF_021130785.1. Taxonomy (NCBI): domain Eukaryota; kingdom Metazoa; phylum Arthropoda; class Insecta; order Hemiptera; family Cicadellidae; genus Homalodisca; species Homalodisca vitripennis. Next base: position 91,622 of record NW_025780317.1, on the reverse strand, counting down.
AGTTCATTTTGATATCATTAAGAGTTTCACATTTACTTTATGATAATTTTTTGTTAATATTAGTCTATTATTTATATATTGTTTGTGGAATTTGATGTAAATAAAATATGTTCTTTCATTTAAATAAAAACTTAAGTAAATAAAAATATACGAACTTTAAGTCAGATATTATGATAACAATAATATTATGATTAACATGATATTTCTTTACGTTGTTTGTGGAATAATGGTTTTTGTAAATATTTTATTAAAAGATGGTGTAAAATAAATTACATGGGTTATTACGTAACTTTTTGTGTGTTTTAAGTCACTACCAAAGGGTTGAAGTTCATTATTTGATTTGTAAATGTTGGTCAACTATAAAACACCTTTTGATAAGCGACAGTGTCTTATTATATTTGTAAACCCCTAGAGGTAGCAGACGGACTTATCATTCCGAGAAAAATTATAAAGCACAAGTCCTGTGTTTTACGATATGTCAGCTGTTATAGTTAAAATATCGAAACAAATAAAAAACAAAACTGAACTAAGAGTGTGATTCATTGTTTGACAACGATTATAAATTCTGTTTAACGTAAGTTAAAATATAAGCCTACTTTGAATGTTTGTATCAATAAGGGGAGGGGGTTACCCCAAAAGCCTCCTGGATACGCCTTTGGATAGGAATGGTCATATAGTCATATAGGAAAGTTGTACGTTTCGCGTAACATATATTTTATCTAAAACAAAATTATGTTGACTGAGAAATGCAATACATCACTTTCGTTAACATAAGTAAGTACCGGTATTAAATAAAACGTAATTGCGTTCTATGTGCTGTGCATGTAGTGAGGATGTTTTTATATCTTAAATAGATATATTTATTTTAACGCCCATGTGTTGTTTGTTTTCTACAGTCTACTCATTCAACACTCCGTAAATTATTTATTCAAAACATTGTTTGCATGAATGTAAAGATCAAATGAGTATATGGCCATTTCACAAACCTTCCATGAACACAAATCTCCCCGTAAGGGAATCGTTCACAGGAAATAACTGCGACTTTGGTTTTATTTAATATGGTTACTGCACCGTAATGCCTCTCACCCATAACAAAACACATCCGCTGGTCTAGTGAAAAATATAGTGGACATACATTGGAATGACCATTTTGGAAATCCCCATTGCTTCATTATTATCAACTTCTGTAAACTGCGGTTCATTGATGTAGAACTGCTAATTTGCTCAAGTCACCCTATAGCCCTCTTTCTAAGAAAGTAATTATAAAAGTCCTTTGAACAAATTTTGACCGTGAACGTGTTACCCCTACGATACCCTTAAATCTTTTACGGATATTGGTTTTATTAAGTACTTGATTCTTGAGTGCTATTATCGTGTTTGTTTCGTCCTTTAACTATATAAATGCGTTTGAACAAAACAATCTAAAATTAAAATATATTGAAATATTTGTATAGAAATCGGATAAACTAAACTTTAATTTCATATAACTTGATTTCCCTTAATTTATTGAATGCACAAAAATACACATTATAGTTATAAGGAGCATAACGCTAAAATATATCGAAATAGTTCATCTCCAAGTTTGTATTGTTTGGTAATAAATCCACCTGTCATTAAAATATATTTAGGGGTTAAAATAAAAAAAGTTTAACATACAAATATATTATGTCTGAAAAATGCTTGGTTTAGGAAAATTTGTTTTTCTAAATTATCATGTTCTCCTAAATACTAATAATATCCTACTATGGCCATTATAGTGATTTATGCTCATTTAAACTAGGAAGTTTAGATATGGGGGAAATATTTGATCTGAACATAATTTCATTCTCAAGGTACTATAAAGCAATACGGATATTTTTTCACGAAATATTATAGGTCTTCTTGCAAACCACTGTTTAGATAAAGCAGTATTTGTAACTAAATCCTATGATTTGTTTCATTAGCCCATAGGAACCTTAGTTTTTTTATAGTTGTGGCAGCGAACCACAGAGTAATAAGGTATATACTACCGGGCCGACCGACTCAGATTCTTTCTCTGCTACAGTACAGAGCGCGCACGAAGTGGCAACACAGGGCTCGAGCGAGAAGGTCCGCGAGCTGCCACCACCCCTGTCGTCGCCCATCTGGCCGAGTCAATTTTCCCTATGGCGCAAGCACTCTGTATATACCTTATTACTCTGTGCAGCGAACATTTCCTCTTGCCAATGGCACAGTGTAACGGTTCGGGATCAAGCAACGCCGAGCGTGGCAGCTGCTTGGATGGGTAACCGCCGTTTTAAAATTGGTCATAGCAAAAATCTAAAAATATGATTGTGCTCTTATACCATAATTCAATAGTTAAAAACCGTAAAAAACAAGCAATATAATTCTTTGGGTAAATTTTGGATTGCCACTGAAAGAAATGTAAACAGTCAATACGCAACTTAGTAGTTTCAGAGGCGTAAAGAATAGACATATACAAGAACGGCCAGTAAGAAGATATATTTTATATGTTATCATTCAATCACATTCATTACTCTAGATAAATTTAATGAATATTTACTGTTAATAATGAACGTACTTGGGAAGTCCGCCCAAAATCATGATCATTACTTTACCCTTTATAAAACGGGATTACTTTTCCAAGTTTGAAAGTGATTGGGAAAATGCCCTCATTAATATTCTGATTTATTATATGAAGCAAGGGAAAAATTAAATAGGCCAAATAAATTTGAAGGAATTAAGCTAGAATGTTATCACTGCCGGGAGCCGAGCCGCCCTTCATATCCGTGAATACGTGCTGGAGTTCGGAGCCCGTTATAGATTCTACCCGGAAGTAAGCGTCCACCAGGTACTCAGTATCTTTCGTCACGACCCAGGTTACAGGCTGGGATAGGCGGTCCCCAAAGTTCGCGTAATATTTCTTGAATAAATCTGCTTCATCTTTTACATCGTAAAGTTTTAACCTTTTGTTGACCCTTGATTGAAATGATCAATTAATTGGAATCCTTTCTTTATCTTTGTTTATATCCATGGCTTTTGAAATATTTTCCCACATACTTTAATTTTTCGAGTAATTGATTTTATTACAGTAATTACCTAAATTTTTTAGGAACTAATTTTTTTGTTAAAACGTCAGGACCATTTGAAATTGGGTTTTCAACGCAGTGTCGAAAGGTTGTCTTTACAAACGGTAGCTCATCTAATTTCTGGTCTAGATTGATCTGAGAAACCGGTAATTATCCAAGGTATTTCATATGGTTAATAACCTGCCTATTTATCATCAGAAATAAACTTTTTAACATGTACATATTATAAAAGGTTGTAACATATATAAGAAATACATGTATGAATATAACAATAGGTGTATAGAATAAGGAAACTAAAATAAAATAAGTTTACAGGTATATATTTAGTAATTCCGCACTCAAATTGTTGCGAATAGAGTGAATGTTAGAAATTAAAATCAGACGATCAGCATACCTGATTTAATGTACCTGAACTCGTTTTATATACATGAAGAATGAAAAGTGAAATAACAAACTTTGAAAAATAATTTTTGAAAGCAAAACTAACTTTTAGGCTCTATAACATGAAACATTAGGGTCTTCGAATCTGTACGTATTAATATCCTACTGATAATCAAAGTATACTGTCAAGAAAGTACACACGAGCGCGGCACTGGCATGGACGAAATTTTGCAAGGTTTTACGTCACAGTTTTGTTAGAATTAGTTACTGAAGAACACTTTTAAGTTACCGATAAATAACGCCTTACAGTGAGTTGGATAGTTTATTTATCTGTAAGTTTTAGCCCTAAACCTAGTCGCAAAAATAGGAAGGTTAGACTTGCAATACAACTGTGCAACTCCATTTTTGACACAACCACAGAGCGACGAGCCGTATGAACACGAAGTAACTACTGTACCACATCTTGTCTACCTGCGTGGCAGCAACAGTAGGGGTCACGGCACAGCATCTCAGTATACATTGGTTCGATTCCCACCGACAGAAGCACCTTTTTGCTGTAGAGAAACTGTTTTTATTGTTAATCTAATAAGTTTTATTTCTTATAAATGTATTACTTAGATTCTTTTAATAATAGTGACTTTTCATTTTATATATTTATTTATTTATTCATTAATTTATTATTGACAAAAATATGTCAATACAATTTACTTAATTTTAACTTAATTTTTAAACTTAAATTTAATAATGTTTACAATTTACAATAGAAAAAACAAAAACCGGGAAACCCTGTATTCTTTACATATCTTGGCGATGTTTCGGAAAAAGATTTGCAGCGCATCGATTAAAACTGATCCAAATATAACGGCACTGACTGTTTGCAATAAAAAACACAGCGGCGAACACCCAGTCACCATGCGTTCGCTTTTGTCACCGCTGTCCAGGACTCGGTCTGCGACCGACGCTGATTCACCTACTCCGCCTGCATCTGACTCGCCGCCTGCCTGCTCCACGCCTGGCCCGGACCATGCGCTGAGCGCCACTCCATCCAGATCCTCCACATCGATCAGTTCACCGGCGGGCGAGACTAATGCGTTCCACGCGTCTACGGGAGAGAAACCGACCCCTGTCGCTGCAACAAAACCTGACCTCCTTGCTACTACAAACTCACTCGAAGTGCCTACGCCTGTCGCCTCGTCGGGAGCCTCTGATGCTGACGAACTTGCGTCAAAAAAACTGCAGATTAAAGGACCAGATAAGGCAGCTCAATGTCGATCTGATGAGGGTTGTCGATCATTCCATTGAATCGGACACAAGGCTTCTTCGGTATACAAATGACATTTTTGTTGCGAGATCTTCGCTGTCCGGAGTATCAGCGGGAGCTTCTGTAAGAGACTGCGCTGTGCAGTGCGAGCCACCGGTGACCACCTGCTGTCAGGTCTCACAGTGCTCCGAGACTCGCGACCTCGTCACCAATCTGAGGACAACTATTCCGGTACTCGAGGCAGAGATTGAATGTCTACGGGCCGAGAGGGAGGTCCAGGGGTGTTCCTGTGGCTACTCTCAGGCGACGGGTGATTGGATTGTCTGTTAAAATAAAATATATATGTTCCTATTACGACCAGCAATAGATTTGAACCTCTCGAAAATACAAACGAAAAACCACCCATTTTCAAAACCATCGCAACCACTAATGCAGCTCAACAAAAATATCCCCGTACAATAACCTGCAACGATAGTAAACCATCCGGCCAACACCCTCCTCCAAAGTCTTCTCCTGGTAGAAGGCCAATATTGAATGGCAAAATTAAAAGAGAGTTGCTTTCCTTCAGGAATGTTGTGATTGAGGGTGACAGTAATACCCGTTTCCTGGCCCGCATTGTGCAGCGCCGCGTCTCATCGGATGCCAAAGTGACTGGCATATGTAAGCCTGGGGCCAAACTCCTGAATGTAACGTCCAGCAGCCCCTCGCCTCCCTCTAGCTGCTTCATCCTGCTCGCCAGAACCAACGACATCGCTGCCGGTGAGTCACACAACATCTATAATCGCCTGGAAGAAAGAGTCACCGTTCGACTGAGTTCGGCCGTTGTCATCTTGGCAATGATCCCTTATCCAAAATTATGAATTGGCACATATTTTCCTTCGTTCCAATTTTAAGGGAGGTGGTGTGGCAATCTTTGTAAAAATCCCCTTGAAATTTGAAAAAAAATTAAGTAATTCATACTCTAGAATTTGTTTTATTTCATCCTTTTTTGGAAAACCAGAGAGCCTGCTAACCAATTTTTGTTTTCAAACAATCAACTATTTCTCTTAATTGGCGATTTAAATATAAACGCACTGGACCACCCCGACCCCCACACTCAGCGGCTGCGTGATATTCTTCAATCTTTTGGTCTAAATTGGTCAGTGAACTCTCCTACACGAGTATGTGCCACGACGAGTACAACCATCGACAACGTTATCACGAACATCCCGAAAGTTGACGTTGTCGTGTTCAATCCTGTCATCTCTGACCACTTCGCTCAGGTGATTAGTTAATGGACTTGATCAGGTGACTAGGCTTGCAGAGAATACGGTCCAAAGAGCTCTAAACCCTCAAAATATTAACGAGTTAATTTATCACCTTAAGCGAGAAAGTTGGAATTTTTTAAATAACATTCAGTGTCCTAATAAAGTTTACACTGCTTTTAATGAACGCTTTCTCTATTATTTAAATATTTCATGTCCTTATAGAAAATTTGAAGTACGCAGTAAGCGACATAAGAATACTTGAGTTACACAACGTATTCTCACATCTCGTGAAAAAACTCAAATTTTATCACTAAATTTTTATTAATACAAACAACGAAAATTTTCAAAGATTTTTCAAAAATTATAGAAGAATATAATATATATGAAAGTTATAAAAGCTGCTAAAGCCTATGAATTAAACAAACTATTAAAGAATACCGAGAACTTTTCAAAAACAGCATGGAAAATTAATCCGTAAAACGAGAACATCCAATACAAAAATCAAAACAATGTTTACTCCTCGTTGAAAACCAACTTATAGATGATCCTCAAAAAATTGCTGACAAATTTAACAAGTATTTTGCCTCAGTTGGTTCGTGTGATGAGTGCTTCACTGAAACCCTCTCCCGCAACCTTGGTAGAGAACCGGTATTGTCTATGATCTTGACCCCTGTCGATGAGCCTGAGATGGCTGGTATTGTGCAAAAAATAAATTAAAAGAAATCTTGTAACAACAGTGGTATGTCCATGTGGCTAGTCAAAAAATGCTCCAAGCGTATCTTGACTCCACTAAAAAAGTGGTAAACTCCTCATTTCTATCTGGAGTTTACCTGGATGATCAGAAAACAGCAAAAAATTGCCCCGACTTTTAAGAAAGAAGATCCTCATCAAACCAAAAATTACCGCCCAATCGCAATCTTGCCAATTTTCAGCAAAATCTTTGAAAAGGCATTTTTGAATGAACTACAAAGTTTTCTGGAAAGATTTGACATACTGTGTCCTGAAAAAAAATTCGGCTTCCATAAAAACAAATCAACAATTGATGCGGTTTCAAGTCTTGTGGATATTGTTGTCGATGGTTTTGAGAGACGGGATAAGGTGCTCAGCATATTTCTCGATCTTTCTAAGGCTTTTGACACTGATGCATCAGTTAGCGACATGAAGAATACGGGGTCTACCACACAGGTGGAACTCGTCCTACATAAGGATAGAGACCAGTGTGTGCAGATCTCAAATGCCATGTCAGGAAAATTGAAAACGGCAAATGGCGTCCCTCATGGATCGATACATGGGCCAGTGATTTTTACTATTTACGTTAAAACTTTAAACTCATCGGTCCAGAATGGAAAGGTGATTCAATATGCTCATGATACGACTCTCTGCGTTACTGCAAATTCTTTGCAGAAGCTTGAAATTAATTTATTTGTCACAGTGAATTCATGCATCCATTTTTTTCTGAAATCAATTTGAAAACAAACAGTTTAAAATCAAACACAATTGATTTTTGTCTGAGACAGCGTGAAGGTAGTGCACGACCTGCTGTCCTGGTGGATGACAAACTCTTAGAGGAATCTGGCTCCATCAAATTTCTAGGGATGTACCTAGATCGAGGTCTGACCTGTGTTTGTCTAAAGTGTTTGTTCCAGAGTAACTTCAGGTTTGTATTCTTTGCGGAATCTGGTAAAACACTGTTCTCACGGCATCCTGAGAATGGCTTACTCCATATTATGGCCCTTGTTTATCCACACCTTGCATATGGAGTAAGACTTTGGGGCAGCTGTGCAAACAACAAACCGTGTACGAATCATTTCAAAATTAAAGAGAAGAGAGTCGTGCAGGGATGCCTTCAGGGAGCTTGGTTTACTGACCTTGCCCTGCCTCTACATCTTCGAGGTGGCTGTGTTCTGTAAATCAAAGAGCACATTGGCTCAGGGAAGGAGCATTCACCAGTATGAGACAAGAGGCAGGGACAACTATCGCAGTCAACCACATCGAACGGTGGCGTCTCATAATTTGCCATCGCAGGCTGGTGTTAGGTTGATTAATAGGCTCTCTGAGGATCTTAAAACATTGGCAGTACCAAAAAATTTAAATCTCGTCTTCAATGTCTATTGGTGTCAGGTGCTTTTGACACGGTATGTGAGTTCATGGAAAGCCGCCCGTAAATAGACAATAAAAATCGAAACACGTTTTAACAGGATCCGATTAGCCATTGCATGTTTGTCTGGATGAGGAACTTTTTGTATGTATAATTGTGTGTGAATGAGTAGATAGGCTAATACATTGGCTAATACAGACTGCTTCTATACAATATTGTATGCTGTTAAAAGGCAATAAAGACTGATTCGATTTGATTTGAAAAAGCACTTTATTCAATGTTCGACAGTATGCCCTGTACAGAAACCCGGCAAATCTTGGTCCGAGAATGGTGGGGGATTTCCCCTCATTCGAGTATTTAGTTCGTTATACTCACGCTAGGCGAGCTACTGTACAATCAAATGAACTTTACAGGCAAGCAGCACTTCTTGGTCCAGGATGTTACACGCTCTATACAGAGCCTCGTAACTTGCGGGTCCGGACCAACACGTTCAAGGCCCGGACCAGCATGAGGCGCGATGACCAACAAGGTACGCACGATTTACGCTCCTGGACCAGCAAGTGCTGAGGTTCTAAACATATATATATATATATATATATTAATAAGTTAATAGGATAAAACTATACTATTAGGATAGAGTTATTTGTAAGTAAACATATGTATCTCAGATAACAACATAGAAGTTGCAAAATGTTACCTAGTTTTTTTTTTTGTTTATTTTATAATTTATTCACTAAAAATGGAACAGGATTATATACATAACTAAAACCTAGCCATGTTCACGCAATAATAAACTCATTATAACAGCTATGAAATTGACCCATATAATAATTATTCAATAATCATACATGACGTAATATGAACATATAGTATAATCTTCTTAGAAGATTTAATTAAGTATGTGTTAAAAAAATGTGTTTAACTGAATTAAACAATAAAAAGCAGATACATCTCTATTGTTTAACATTTTCAGATTATCTTGAGGATTAAGCAGAAAAGAGGGCTAAAAACCTCTACATCCGCCTCAAAAAATAAATACCTATTTTATTTTATTTCTAATTTAATTTTCACACTCGCAAAACCCCTTTTACACATATGTACATATTAGCCTACTCAGAGTGGCTAATATCAGTAAATAAATCTAAACTCACCATACTTGCCGTTAGCCATGGTAAATATCTTGGCAATCTCATAGAACAAAAATCCTCAGCTAATGTTTGCTCCTTTGTAAGACCTGGAGCAAAACATGATAAAGTCACTGATGATGTAGAGCAGCTGGCAGGAAAACTTACACACAACGACCAACGACCACTTTCTGATCATTGCTGGTACAAACAATATCCAGAAAACAAGCATAAAGAGTCTCACTGTCGGTATTGAAAAGTTGATAAATAATACACAACATACTAATCTAATTCTGAGCACAATACCCATGAGATATTACTAGCCAAACCTCGAACTCAACATTTCCACACTTAATTCTAAAATTTAAGAAATAGTAGCGAAACTCCCAAATTTAAAACTTCTCCCTTTTCATCTTCTTTCTAAACATCTTAATGCTTTTGATAGCATCCACTTTAACAAAAACAGGAAAAAGGAGAATAGCGGAGTTGGTCTCTAAATTGCTACATAGCAATAAAGGTCATTTGAAGAAAACAGCTCTTACTACAAAACATGTATCTGCCAGTCGATCTTCTGTTATTGAGACAGCTATTACTGTTGTTGAAGACAATATGAGTAAAATCTTTGAACAATACAAGAATAATACAACATTTGGCTTGGCACATACTTGTCCCGTGACTTCCATATGTCGGCAGGTGTGGCGGTTTAGAATTACGTGATAGATTTGGCCGCCCGTGTAAATCTGACCTCTTCTACAAAAAACTTAGCACACCAAAAAATCAACAATGGCCCATCTGTCTACAGCTAGGTGAGTAAGGATGTGTACTGGGGCAAACCAACTAAGGAAGACTATAATGAAGCTTTCCGTCAACTATAATTGGATTTTAAAACCAAGCACTTAAAAATATTGGTGTGCTCTGCAATGGGCTGTGTTAGAGACTTAATCCAGCCACATCACTTTGTATAAAATATAACTAAGTTTCAGAAAGTCAAAGGAGCAAAAGTGTACGTAGGGTCCTATGATCGAACATCAAGACGGAAGCTCTGGAGTGGACTAACTCACAATGAATTTGTTAGGCTACTAAGGGACTTGATAGCAGCTGCTCAACTCCAACCACAAGAGGACAGCATAGCAGTACAAGAAACTCGGCAGGAGGACCAGTCAACAAGATCTGACACCTACACCCCCACTACCAGTGTTGAGCTCCAACCCCCTGCTGCCCTCTCTGGGTGTGCAAACAGTGTTGTGCAGTGTGAAAATGGTCATTCTGTTATCGAAAGTGCTACCTAAGAAAATAGTGTCCAGGAGGAAAGTTTGTCTTTGCATGATTGCCCTATAAATAATACTAATGTTCAACTATATGTAACACAACAAAAATGACTTAAAGGAAATTTAAACTACAACAAACTTAACCTTAATGTTAATGACCCCAGTTTTTTAGAATAGTAGGCAACACCATTGTAAAAAAACCTTTAAAAAGCCTTTAACTCATTATACGAAGCATTAGAAAATACTTTTAGAATTAGAAAAGTTTTGTAACATTGAAAATATTGATATAATTTGTATTTCTGAACACTGGTTACTGTCTGATGAGGTCGATCGCTAGCTTTTACTGTAGGAGTAATAAAATAGGGGGTACAAGAATTTTTATCAGATCAAACATTAAATATAAAGTAGTACAGTTTGAAAAATTTAGTAGTTAAGTAGATTGTGCAATTTGCTGTATAAAATTGGCGGAACAAAATATTTATAAATAAAAAAAAACTAACAGGCAATAAAACACGTATCACTTAACGATACACTGATAACTGTTTCAGGAAATTTTAATATTGAAATGGTTTCATTACGGGATCACTAAAGTCACTAAATTTAAATGTACTGTTCAGGTTTATTCTAATGAATATCGCCATAAATCTTCAAATATTATGGTACGCAATAAAACTGTTGTACGCAAGCAAACAGAAAATTAAACTAATATTTTTATTGATATTTTAAAAACCTGAAAACTGGGAAATGGTTGATAAATTTTAACTGTGATAAAATAACAGTAGAAGAACTATGTAACAACTTTTTAAAATGCTATATAAATCTTTGGCATTACTGTTATCTATCTATCAGTAAAAAAGTAAACAAAAAGGTTGCAAACAAGTGTGCAATGGTACAACCAGATTTTAGCACAAGAGAGATATTATATTCTTAATTTATACAACATTTATAAAAATTTAAGAAACTATAGCTCAGAGGGATAGGAATTAGCTTATGGGACCTACCTTCAATGTAAAGGAAATTATAAAAAAAATTTAAAGCATGCCAAGAGACGAGCATGTGAAAGATACATAGAAAAAGGCCCTAATACATTTAAATCCGCCTGGGATATTATCAAGCAAGAAAGTAATTCCAGTACACAACACACAGTTACACTCGAATCAACAGAATAGAAAAACCTTTTCCTAAATTCTGTCTCTGAACATACAAATAGCATCCCATTCACTAATGTTTTATCCTCTGATAATCTAGGAAATAATCGAGTCCCTCCTAAAACGTTTTATTGGCAAACCGTTACTGTGGCCGAGGTAGTAAATGTTGTATCAAATTTCTCCAACTCCAAAAGTACGGATTTATGTTGGATTTCAAATTGTTCGGTAAGAAAAACTATTCATATTATCAAAGAACCATTAGCGTTTATTCTTAGCAAATTTGTTGAGTTTGTTTTACTTTCCTGAGTTGCTTAAAACCTCAAAAGCTATTCTACTTTATAAGAAGGACGATAGATTATTGCCTCAAAATTATTGACCCATATCCATTTTTTGCAATATTTTCTAAAATATTAGAGTCACTAATGCATAAACAGCAATCCCAGTACTTTGAACGATTTAATCTTCTATCCGATTACCAATTTGGTTTCGGGGAAGGTCGCTCAACTATAAAAGCGGTCATGGAAGTAGTAAACTACTCTCTTAATGCCTTTGAAAATAGATAATCATTAGCCCTTTCGATGATGGATTGAAGTAAAGCATTTGGTTGTGTCCCTTTTAGTATTATTATAGATAAATTGAAATTTTATGGAGTCTCAGAAGAATCATCTAATCTAATTAGGTCTTACTTAACTAATAGAAAGCAATATGTTTCAACTGGGGGTAATAATGCTTCTGTAAAACCAGTGAAAATTGGCGTCCCCGAGGCTCAGTTCTTGGTCCCCTTTTTCTTTACTATTATAATAATGGATCTACCAAATAATTTGAATGTTAGTTCAGTAGTCTACCCAGACGGCACTTCTATTTTTGCAAGTAATAAAAACCTCCTTTATTTACTAACTATAATTAAACAATCTGAAAATGAAGCTTTAAAATTGTTTTCCTCTAACAAATTGCTGTGTCACAAAGGAAAAAATCAAAACATTATTCTTAGCATATCAAATAAAACTCAAGATGTCCAATTCGCAAAATTACTCGGTATTCACATTGATTCTAAACTAAACTGGTCCCATCACACTAATAACTTATGTAGTAGGCTCTTGCGAGTAAGTCATCTTTTTAGGAAACGAAGAGATGTTTCTATTGAATACTTGAGGACAGCATACTTTGGTTAATTCCAGTCTCATATTTCTTATGCATTAATACTTTGGGGTCTAATAATTCTTCTAACGTTAAAGATATTTTGATAATACAGAGAGGGTTGTATGAACAATATTTAGAGCTGAATTCTTAGAAAGCTGTAAAATAATTTTGTTACTTTAAAAATTCTCACATTTATAATCCTATACATCTTTCATCTATTATTACATGTAAAAACTAGTCTGCACTCATTCACACTCAGACAAGTTGACATTCATATAATACTACAACCCGTGATAAGCTTGATATACCCCAGCACAGGCTGGCCTAAACAGGTTCATCTCACATGGTGAACTGCGATGTTTTCTTTAATAAACTTAATGTAACAGCTTAGACTGCTTCAACTGGGATATTTAAGAGAAATGTATTACATTTGTTACAACAAAATCCATTTTATAATCTAGATGATTTTCTAAATCATGATGTGGATGTAGAATTTTGATTCTGAATAACAAAGTAGTGCCAGAGTAATAATTAAACTCACACATTGTATAACTGCAATTGTAAAATTATACTGTCTAATTTTTTAAATATTTTATTCTACTTTCTCTATTACGTCTATTATTATTAATAGATGACTATGCCTATTTCTTTATTTGTAAAGTGTGATCAATGGCAATAAAAGTTATAATTATAATTATTACTGTTCCGATGCTGCCTCTCTTTCCCGCCACCTCTCTTTTCGTAGCCAGCAAAAGTGTTGGTAGAAACACCCAAACCCCAAGGTGGACACATTAATTGCAGCCAGAACTCAGAAATACTTTCATTTTGATTCTACACAACATAATTAAACATATTTTTCAAAGGAGTGTATAGGTGCCTAGGTCTGAACCAATATGTTTCTACCAGGACCAGAAGATGGCCCAGGGAGAGCTGCAGGGTCGAGTGAAGATGAGGTAACCAGGGCCCTCATAATATCCGTGGTAAAGTTTTTCCTCTCTATGGGTGTCTCTACATAGCAAGAATGTACGTACATTAGAAACATATTATTTTATTTATATTATTAGACACATATCTTCGTCATATTTAAATAGGTTTTCTACAACTTCTGTGTTTCTTATGTGTAAGACCAGAGTAGATTTATATTTGTATAAGCTGGCTGCAGTGGGCTATTATGATGGGCTTGATGGCTTCCCAACCATTATTGTGGCCTCTGATCAGTTTAGTCTCATCATGGTACTCAATAGGAATTTATGCTTATGCCTAATACAAGAACAAAGCCTCTCATGAAGTAAACGGACTGATGTGCACAGTTTCTGTAATGGTCTTTGAGTTCCTGTCAGGAATGTGTTTGATCAAGAAACGGCTGGGCAAGTAGCAATTTTGTATAAAGGTTGTAGGTAAAGACATGGTAGTATTTACCAAGACGTCCTCCCTTCTATATTAGATTCATAATCACCTGTTGGTTGAACCATTGACGCCCCTCTGCCAGATGGCTTTTACCGGAATAACTCGATACATATTACATACTTGGTCTTGGAGTCAACAAGCTCGAACTTCTTGAGTCCAAACCGTACATGGCGTCTTCGGCATTCACTGGATGTCTACAATGGTCTCGTCCACCCTCATGTTTTGAGGTAGCACACGATGTTGCCTAAACGTACTATTTACAGCAAAGGTACTATCATTACTCAAATGTCAAAACTTGGTCAATGTATGAATTGCGATATCTTTGCGTAGTGTCAAATGAACCATTACAATCAATATCTGGAACCTGCGTATATAGTAAGGTATGAAAAATTCATCATAACTGTGCTCTTTGATTCCTCGACCAATATTGAAATTCTTTTGAACACCTATTAAATTAATAAAATAGCAAATTGGTCAGTAAGTTTTTTTTCTTATATTGCTTTTTTTGTAGTCTAGATGTTCTTTAGAATATCCATGGTATTATCTTTACCTCTATCTTCTTCGTGATAGACAGTAGTCTCTCTTTTCCACAAGACCTGTAGTTACAAACAGTTTAAATAACACATAGGCCTATGGCTAATGGGACGAATTCTAGGCCATTATTCTGTAGCCGTGAATATATAACTCAGGACCAGAGGTTTTCACATCATACACTATAACCCAATTTACTACAAGTATAACTTCTGTCATTGATGTTCGTAGGTGGCTGGTGTTAGGTGAGATTAGAAAGGACTGCGGCTGAAGTCATCGAGCATATTCTTTTTTGGAAGAGGGTTCTTTCGAAGTCAACGACATTTCTTTGGGCATTATATTCATTTTTATAGTCAACCAGCCAAAACCCACTTAAGAATACTTGTTCATCTCTCCAGACATTGTTCCCGTGACCTCTGGGTAATGATCCGCAGCCTCGCCCCGACGCAACGTTACGTCATTCCATACTTTTGGAAAAAGAGAAGTGGAGGGATTTTGAATAATTTATTGTCTTAATAAACGACTTTTACTAATACCAAACACATCCATGGATTTTACCCACTGTCTAAACAAACTCGCATTTAAACAGGTAATGGCATTTTGGTATAAAGAAAAATATATCCAAACGTTAGAATATTTCTTAAAATCTCCAGTGGTGTCTCAACAAATCGATTCATTTATATTTTGCATAAATAAATATAACTGATGCTTGTTCACTTGGTGGATTAAATGCACCGATTACCTAAACTAAGCGGTCTTTACTAGGCGAATAACGGTCGAATAAGGCTCGATAAGGGCTTAGCGGTGTGGGGGGGAGGTGAGCAGCCTCTTAAATAAACGAGCACCTCTTTCTTCTAAGGAAAATCCAGTTATTTGATGCGGAAACTAAAAGTGTAGATCTCTTTTATGACAGGTGGTTTAGTCTTCAACATGAGTGCTGCTCAAAAGGAGGAGAAAACAGAAAACTGGGTTATACAGACAGAGTTTTTTATGAAATAAAATAATTTTAGGTGTAGACTCCAAATCAAACTGATTTTAAATTAATAGATTAAATGAATCTGTAAATTTTTTTAGAGTTTAATGTGAATATGTATATAAATCAAACTAATGAGTAACATTGTTTAATTTTAAAAACCAACAACGGCTTCAGTCGGGTCAAACTTATGAGTATAGCGAATTTAAATAATACTGAGGTAGGACTATAATTGAAATAAACCCATAACTATCACTATAAAAATTTTTTACCCACTTATATCTTGAGCCTAAATATTAAGGACATAAAAAAGTAAAAATTAAATCAATAAAGTTTAGTAAAATTTAAATTTTTAGTTTGTTTATGTTATCCCTGAAATCTAAATTTTTTCATTCCTGAATGCTTTTCAATTATGATGTAATGATTCATATAACTTACTTTTTTGTGCAATTTTGTATTTAGAAGGACTAACGAATCGTTTAATTGAACGCAGCCTCCATGTTTTTAAACATTTGAAATGCAATTTTTTTTTATTGAATAAAGAAAGAAAAGTTGTACAGTGTGTACATGAACGAGTGTAAAGCGAAGTATTTCTTATTCCAAACTCTTTTGGTTATACAACTGTAAATATCTATTTGTCTTTAAAATAAAACATCGAATCAGAAATATCTGTCATCCAAAAATATTTCAAAATCAGCAATAATAAAATCTGAAGTTACACAGGTATTAATTAATAATCTTAATTGTTATCTCATAGAAATTTTCCTCTAACTATGCCTCTGATTTTGTAAATGTTCTGTATGCAGATCAAACGGAACATAAAACCCAATAAATAAACGCAAAATATGAGATATTATATGTAATATAAAATTAAACCTAAAAATATTATTTTACAATCTATCTACACTTGTCGTTAAGTAAAAATATCTATAACACCTTTTATTAGACAATAAGTAGTAATGAGACAGACATTCACAGAAGAATATTTTAACGATTTTTGTGTTTGTACAAAATATTGTAATACACTGATGATAGTTTAACCACACAGCGTTATTGTGTAAACCAACATGTTAAAGTCTATGATGCTACAAGACTGTTTTAGACTAAGCTGTCTTAGCTGTTACACGCTGTTTCTGATTTACACTAAGCTTTCTAAGCTATTACACGCTGCTTCTACTTTAAACTAAGCTGTTACACGCTGTTTCAACTTTAAACTAAGAAGCAGTTAAATATTAATAGTGCAGCGTATATTTTTACTTTAATAATCTCTCTTTTTATTCAAAGCTCATATATAAACATTTTAATGTCTTCTATACATATTTAACGATTTAGGTTAGAACATTTTTATTAATTTGATCATATAACATTTAAAATTTCAAGGGAATAAGGACGTTGTTTTTCATAGTGTTTCCGAATCATTAAAAATCTGCAGTCTGCTTTAGAGAGAACACTTAAAATCTAAAACATTGTACTACACATTGATATGTTTTTATATTTAAATAAAATTAAAATAAATGTATTTTTTATGAACGATGTTGTGAATTAATATTTATATATTGTACAATGCCTTTACAAATGGGCTAAAATATAAATAATAACCAATTAATAGCACCCATTTACTTGTAGCGGTGTTACTAAAAAATGTTACTTAAAGTTAAAACACTTTTATTATATTAATTTGTCTTACTGTTTATTATATTAATTTGTCTTACTTTAAGAGAGTTTTCTGGTACTAGTAATTTACTTTGGACGGTACACATTTTGCAAGTTCCTATAGTAAAAGGTTTTTTTAAAAAACATATATTTATATTAGAGTTTTATGTGTTAAAATATGCTTTTTTACCGAATAGTATTTAATTATATTTTAGGAGCATTACAGTTTAGAGTTATTAGTATAACACGTGTTTGAGTGTTTATTTTTGTCATGACAAGTAGACAACTAATCATTTTACGACATACTCTTATGGAATTTATTTTCTTTGTCGTAAATAATCATATTCCAAAGTCCTAATGTGTGTTTTGTGAACAAACTGTGTTAATTGCTCTCTAACCTTATATTGCTATTGTAGGCCGCATTATAATTACTGCAAGCTTTGTTTACTATATCCTGCTGTAAGTCTCTTTTCTAAAAATACGATTCTTAGTAATGGGTATAAGTTGGCGATATAACTTTTATCATAATAATAAAAGGATAATTATAAAGTCATTCAAATAATAACGACATCCTGGAACCTAAGCTGTCTTAGTGAAAATATTCTTAGACAATTAATATTTCCTCTACTATTCTGTTACACATTTTATTGCTTCATTGCAAAATATGTGTTAATAACACAACTATTTTAGAAGTAATTTTTATTTTGAATTAATATTTATTGAGTAAAAATACAAATCTAACCAAAGTGACCATGAATTTGTAGTATTTAACTTTCAAAATCATTACATTTAATAATATACAAAAAATTTATTAATACAATTTCCATTTAATATTATTTGTTTTTATTGATTTTCAATTAATTTTTGGATAAATTATAAATATTTTTTAAACTTAAACTTTTTACTACAAAATCATAATTTTATAAAGAGTTATGTTCAATTAAGAAATTAACATTTACATGGTTTAAAATTTGTTTAGCAATCACATTTTATGAATCTTTAAACAAATTGATTATTTTATGGATTAATCCTATTAACAATCACCCTGCTATATGTAGTTGAGATCTCATGAACAAAAGTAATTATGTCCAGGTATATGTTATACGTACTGATCACTGATATTTGACTAAAACTGAAAATTGTACTAATGTTAAAGTTACATGAGATACTGTTGACAGGACTGATCGAGATTATAGTTGTGGACCTGAATACAATGTTATAAAAAGTGCAATTCACTTGTGTCTATTGGTACTGGTTGTCAGCCCTTAAAATCCATGTGTAAAAAGTTCAGATTAGAATTGTCTGAGTGCTCTATCTTATAAGATATTTAACTAACATTGCTATGAAAACACGTAAAACTTTTATATATACATCTGGAATTATCACTCGATTATAATGTCTGTTCTTAATTTATGAACTATAAAGCCTTGAACCCCGATAAGAAAATTTAATGTACTTAAGAAAAGGCCCTGGCAATTATGTGGCCTCATACACTCTTGAAGAGATTACACAGAACGAAAGATAGGTGTCATGTCTTTGACCTCTATTATTTGGGGATTATGGCCTATTGGTTGGTACTTTTTATATTTGAATTATTCTACATGACTATGGCCTTAAATCTTTATCTTCAGCATATTAGAAAATATAAATGTCACAAATATAAATGTGAAATGCCTATTTCGAAATTTATCTTATTATAACAAATTTGAAATAGTTTAACTATTCAAAAAGTTTAAAATCAAAATATTAATTTTAATTTTGAGTACAAAGAGCTCACTAATAAACTTTCAATAATTTATTAATGGATCGTTTGAGGTCATTACGGTGACAGAGGTGCTTTTATCACTTCTCTCCTCACTTTCTTCTCGGTAATGAAGGAAGTCTAACGGAGGAGGCAACTCTGGTAATAGTTACAACTTACAAGTCATAATAGAATAGACAACAAAGGTGGTGGTGAAAGTGTATATTTACGTAATAACTACAAGTATTATTATCTAGGCTTGTCCTGAAATATAATTTATTTATTTATTTACATGCATTGTTACAGGTAAGGAAACCTAATTACAACAGAGCAGTACTAAAAACTAAACAAAGGACTATGAACATTACTGTAGCAAAACCATTTACTTTTTTTTGATACTCCCAGGATAAATTACAGAGGCATAACATATTTAATTGTTTCAAAGAATTAAATAATTTCCTAAGAATATATTAGTCATTAATCGATAAAACAAGTAACACAATACGTAAGTACAATGAAATAAATTCCAGAAGTTTTATAAAACCAATCGAAATTTATTATCAAAAAAATGTTATATAGTAACAAAAGAGGTTTCTTGTTTGTGCCAACATTCTTCTTTTTATAATACACTTAAAATGTGATGTAAATTGATAAGGGTTAGTATAAAACATTTTGGCTTTTCCTGAAACTACCCTATTTTGATGAGGAGGGGAAGAGTCAAAAGTTCCATTCATACAAAACTCCTCAGTTGGTCATTTAAACATGCTCCAAAGTAAAACACTTTATCTGTATTCATAAGATAATTAAAGGGGGATGGGACGACACCTAGTATAGAAACAATGTAATTATAAATCAATTTAATGATATAATTATATTTTATGCTACAGAATTACTATTATAAATTGATATTATATACATATATAATATCAACTTAAAAATAAATATAGATATTATATATAGAAATATGGATATTTCTAGATTTTCTATAGATAAGTCTATTTTCATTTTTCTTAACTTAAATTTTATAATAACCTGAATGAATTATTTAGAATAAGACTTACTAGTCGATGGAGTATCGTAAGAGAGAAAAATATAAAGACTTTGAAGTCTTATTATTATTAACTTTTTTTTAATGACGTACGAGTGACAGAAAAATTAGAAGCCAATACCCTCTCTGTCATCAATGGAGAGACTTATTCTCAAGTACCTAAAGCCGGCTCTGCATAATCAGTCACGGGTCAATGGAAGGGTCAGGACTAGAGGCACTGGGGTACCCATATATAACTAACGTATTATTCTTTTTGATGAATCTGGTTTTAATTACAGCTTTTTTAAATTTTTATTGTTTCTTTAAAGTATAATATATTTTAATAAGAAATAAATTCGTAAAGTATATATTTATTATATAAACTGTATATTTTATTCTTCTTCCGCTTATTAGCCTAATTCTAGTATTTTAATTCTCAATATTTGTTTTAATTTCCATTAAACGTATACGTTTATTCTTAGGATTTTTGATGTATTAGCTTTTACCAAGTTACATTAAGTCTTTTAATTTAGCCATATATTATTTTATGCAATTTCATGGCTACTGTCACTCATATCAGTGAATTTAAAATTTTAGAATTTATATAAATACGTGTTTTTATAACCAAGAACTGTCATTACAAACAAGAATGTGGCATGTTACCTCGTCTAAAGATTCAAACTTTTGTTTTAATACAATTATCACTACATGTTCTATGAAAAATATCCCATCGTCAGGTTTATAACAACGTGGTAGGCAACGAAGGTTAAAAACACGTAAAATAACTAGTTTTGAGGCACACTGACTATACATGCGAGCAAATAATCAAATAATAGTTCGCCCATCATCTTTAAAAATAATCATAACGCAAACGACTTCGATGATACTAAATGTGTGATATTAAATGAAAAGATCCATCTCAGTTGCCACTATGTTTTTAAAACAACCTTAATCCACACAAATTGGTGAATAATTAGTAATTTTTTACAAGAACTAAGCTGGAGGTAGGGAAGGATGAGTAACACAACCTTCAGCCCTTATTGTCTGTCTGCGCTGCCAACCGGCTGGATCGGATACAATGATCGTGCGCTTACGGTAGGCCTAGCAGCTTTGTGTACCGTAAATTATTTATCGCGTATATGACTTATTGATTGAATACGTGTCTTTTAACGTACATTGTTTCTAAGTGTTATTTCTTACATTAACTATCCCTTTTTACACCTGACGATGGGAATTTACTCTTGATACATATCTAAATAATTCTACAAATTAATTATGCAACTGTTGAAGAGTTAAAGTAACCTATATCTGTTTAAAATTATGACTCATTTTTCATAGGTGGTGACGTAATAGAAGTACGCATCTGGAGCATTACAGGACTGCTACCAATTGTATGTATTGGTAGTATGGCTAGAAAAGGTTTTTATACGTTTTATAAGTCGGACGATTTAAAAAATGAAAATGTTTAATTTACGTTAAAAATGTAACACATTAGTCATAAGATATTGACAGTATATAGGTGGGCAGAGTAACTGCTGTAAAACATTCTGGAGTGTTCGTACTTCATGACAAATGCGTAAAGGAATGTATAAACGAAAGACTTAGCTACTAAATGTTAAATGTGGGATGCATAAAGTCCCTCAATATCTTAGTCTAGACGTAACTTTATACGTGCTTCAACGTTACGAATACGTAATGGGGTCTTTGAACGCAAGGCGTAGATCCAAATTTTAAATGTGGGATCAAGAAATGGCCTCAATGTCTTAGTCTAAACGTAACCTTAGTGTACGTGCTGAATGAAAAATACGTAACGGTATGTATGAACGAAAGACGTAGGTACCAAATTTTAAATGCGGGATCCAGAGAGTGCCTCAATGTCTTAGTTTAGACGTAACTGTAGTGTAAGTGCTTAATAAAAAATACGTAACGGGATGTATGAACGAAAGACGTAGATACCAAATGTTAAATGTGGGATCAAGAAAGTGCCTCAATGTCTTAGTCTGGACGTAACTTTAGTTCTAGTCAGACTTTGTGAGGAGACTTCTCCCATAGTGATTGTAGAAATGTATCTTGACAGTTATTATTTGAATTTCTGAATTTGATGTAAAGTGCCTGAAGGAGGAGATGTTGCAGGTGATGGCCAGGGCGAGGGAGAGTCAAGGACTAGTGAACATCTACTGTTCTGTTAATAAAGGCCGACTTGCAACATACCACATCTCTTGCGTGCCAAATTTAATAAACTGTAGTGTATTTAGTGTGATACATACTGAGTTGGTAATGTACCCATTTAATGTCTGCACCAGTTATGTTGGCAGTAGGTATTGTCAGGCGATGTATCATACGATATGGTCTGATACGAATAAAGAATGCTCATAGGCTGCTCTCCTGTGACGTCCCATCACGCCACTATCCTAAAATCAACGGTCCAAGCTGGCTAGCCAGCAGTACACCACCAGACACCGTCATGTAACCTCCGTGTCCCGTCCGTTAGTTTATGAGCGGTCTTAGAGCAATGGTACTCTAAAATGTAACATCTTATTATTTATCCCGACCCATATAGTGTAGAGTGACGACTGGCATATCTTACATTAACAGTATTGTCACAGACTATCGCCAATAAAACAAAAGCGGACTCAACTTGTCAGCACTATTTATACCTACAGATTTATTTCCTTACTAATCCATCAACACACAAACATTGTATTGTTTTAAGACACACACTTGAGTTATGCAAGTATAAACTGTGTATTTATGAGATTGAATCTGCAAGAGGAAAACAATTATTATCATCGCACTAAGAAATTATTTTAAATAAGGGGAAATAATTAGGAAAGGGAGAGGATTTCTTTAAATATTAGACTTCCTGAAATAACTAGAAGATTTGAAAACTTGAAACAAAGTATAATATTATTGTTGTCTAAGAAGAAAATTTACCATGTATTTATATCATGGTTATAAATTAAATGTAATTATAGAAAAAAATGTAAAGTAGTCATCGCTAGAAATAATGAAATCTTGACTAATAAAAAGTAATATTGAGAACGTATCCCATTTCACACATTGTACGAGCAAAACAAAATTATATTGGTAATTAATGTTCTTGGTTACTATTTAAATAATTCTGCTATGTGACATAATAATAGTAGTTAAATAATGCTAAGCCGAAAATTGCTAGGGCAAATATATGTCTTCTAATAAAGGAAAAGCTCTCTCTTTTTTACCATTGAGATATTTCAGCCAAGTGGCATATTATTAACTATAGTTAAAAAAGTTACGTCGAACTTTGCTCAGCCAACAATATATGATAACGTAAAGGCGAAAAAATAACCTGGTTAATCAACCTATATTTTAAACCAATAAACTTTAAATGAAAGTTTTAACACATTAAATATTTGCAGTGTGAGTAAGTAATAGTTATGCAGAGATAAATTTACATGATTTTTTTATCATTGCAAATCATGCTATACGTAAATACGAACTATATTTACAATGTAGTGCATATGTAAAGAATAGTGAATTCGTAAATGAGCTATTATAAACTGTATTATACAATATAACTTTACACCGAATGTAAATAATTAGAGCAGAAAAGTCAATTTAAAGCTCAGACCGAAAGAAGCCACTGAACTGGAAACTGAAATTTTCAAGTGGGAACAGCTAGGTGGATGGGAAAGGTGATGCCTTGTAACACGATGGTTTAACTTGTAATTTGTCTTTAATTGGAGCTTATCCTGGGCTAAAGTACATCTTTCTCAGGTATGTAAAGTTACTGCTATACGTTCGTCGTTCTTCCTTCCATTACACTGGATTGGTATACGTATAAGTGCATGAAGGGCTTATAAATCTATTTATAATAACTTTCATAATACATACATATTCTTGTAAATTATTAGTTTTTTTTATTTTGTGTATTCCCCCTTCCTGCAGCACATATTGTCAATATATAATATTACTTAAAGTTTTGTGAGATACATATATCTAGTAACATCAGGTATATGACAATAACAGAATAAAAGTAATACAGATTCTTCTCATAGAAACCAAATGAATAGTATTATATTATAGAATATTCCATTACTTAAAATCTATATTTTATTAGTTTTACTTTAAACTTAGTGCTTTTTAGTCAAGCATTTAATAACCAAAATCACTCAATGAAGGATTGAACACTAAAATATACTCGAAAGAAAATTATAAAAATAATACATAAAGTACATTAGATAAAACATAAAAGACATAATAACGCACATAACATAAACATACATAATAGACAAACATAACATATATTGGAAACAAAATAGTCGTACAAAGTTTATTGTTACTGAACTTTGTATAACATTGTCTGGGAAATAAGGTCTAGAAGTGTAACATTAGGCATGATTTTTGTAGCATATTATTATATTTTACAGGTTATTACCGTAAAAAGTTTATTAAAGATAAATATATCTCATGTGTAATTGATTAGTAATTCACTAGTAAAACTGCTTCGTTAAATGTTAATTTAAAGTAGAGACAACAAAAATGTGTTTTAAACTTTGCATATTAAAAAATCTTTACTCCTTTGTAGCTCTCTCTTGCGATTGAATCATGGACCAATTTATCTTCCTTATATTTCCACCAATATCGCTTTGCTAGTGTACGACAAGTAAGCCAGGGTAAGATCGGCTGACCCGGATGCTGTTTACTATTTGTTTTAGTTTCAAATACATTACAAATAACTATTTTGAGAGAGTCACTGGAAACAAGTTTTATCACGTGGTTACGGCCATAATATCATTACACTGTAATCAACATTATAGCTAAATGAAACCTCCTGGCCTCGTCTCTAATTTATATTCTTAAAATAAAATATGTATTAAACAAAGTTATCTTACAATTGTGAGTCTACTACATAGGATGGGAAATTATATTGAGTAGCACAGCAAAGTGCCATTTCATTTGTATAATCAATTTTTATGACTTTTTGAGACCTGCATCAAGCGTGACTGTGAGGTAATGGTGAACACTGTTTGAAATGAAATGAAATGAAAATTAGTTTATTTAAACAGGCAAAGTTAGGGCCTCATGGCCCTTTCTTACGCTTAACCTGTCTGATCAATAATTATTAACAAATATTAACCAAATTAATATTAACACTAATCTACCTTACTAAATACATTAAATTAAACATTAATCTAAATACTAAAAAATTATAAATATGGTACTTCTAAATAAAAATATAATTTTGCAATCATAACACAAAATAATATTACAACTTCCAATTTTAATAAGATCCAAAAACTATAATTAATACCTAATAACAATAATTTATAAATATATAATAAGAATATTTTTGAAATAAATAATATATATGCAGTTTTGTCTCACTCACACTCCTCACACACAATACCAGCACCACACCCACAGATCCTTAGGACGGACCCGCCCCGACCAACCGTTCATTATACAAAAGTCTCAGTGCCGCCACAAACCGCCGATTTCCCTCAATGGAAGTGATTTCTGGGGGGAGGGAGTTCACTTGAAAAGATCTATCAAATACTACAGTCCTGTGTTGGGGCATTCTTAAGGTACGAGAACTAGAGCGAGTGCTTCTTACACTATCATGAGATATAAATTAGAACTAGTTTGAAAAATATTTTGGAAATCCAGATTGTAAAATTGAGTGAACTAAATTTAGTATTTTGATTGATCATTGTTCTTTTAATTTCAAAATATTTTCCTGAATATAGTACGGTGTAATGTGTTGGTCTCGTCTCACATCATAAACGTAACGTAAACAGTAGTTTTCAGTCCTTTGCAGCTTCTCACTAATTGCTACCGTCATGTCATTCATCACAGAGTTGCAGTAATTGAAGTGTGGAAGTACTAGTGATTTTTTCAACAGTGTTCAGGTATAAATCTTTGTAAGCGTTTCAGTGAGTGGACAGATGCGAAGAATGTTTTACATATATCCCTCACCGCCTCCGTCCAAGTCAAATTCGAGTTAAATGTCAAACCAAGATTTTTCACTGTTTCGGTAGTATGGTAGAGTAGTTCCGTCAATAATTAAGGGTTCAATAGTGTTCGGGTCCAGAAAGTTCCGTAAACGTGTGTGGCATATAAGTATTGGTTTGGTTTTTGCATGGTTTAGTGTAAGTCCATGGTTTCCACACCTTAAAATAATATTTTTAATGTCATCATTGATCCTGTTGATGTAGTCATTAATGGAGTTAACGTCAAAGTGCAAGTAGATTTGTAGGTCATCAGCGTATATGTGATACCTGCAGTATTTGAGAACTCTGTGAATGTCATTTCCATACAGTACAAAGAGTAGGAGACCCAGGATAGAAGCCTGAGGCACCCCACAAGTAACACACCCCCAGTCCGAAGTCATGTCAGCAACCTTGACACACTGCCTTCTTTCTGACAGATATGATCAATTATGAACATTATCAGAAAACCCTACTACCCTTAATTTAGCTAACAGTAATTTGTGGTTTACGCTGTCGAAAGCTTTAGAAAAATCAAAGATAGTAAGAATTGTGCCCTGTCTATGGTCCATGGCGAGTCGTATGTCATCAGTTACCTTTAGCAGTGCAGTTTCAGTACTGTGGTTTGTGCGAAAACCAAATGGGTAGTCACTTAATATGTTATAGTTAGTCAGATATTCAGTAATTTGACAGTGCA
Organism: Homalodisca vitripennis; assembly: GCF_021130785.1. Taxonomy (NCBI): domain Eukaryota; kingdom Metazoa; phylum Arthropoda; class Insecta; order Hemiptera; family Cicadellidae; genus Homalodisca; species Homalodisca vitripennis. The sequence goes on along the minus strand of NW_025780317.1, from coordinate 64,889 downwards.
AAATTCTCTCAAGGCCTTTAGATAGTGCAGGTAGAATACTTATCGGCCTGTAATCCGAGCATGACACTGGAGCTGAGATCTTGTTGAAGGGGAGGACAAGGGCAGAATTCCATTGAAAAGGGAAAACACAGCTTCTTAATGACGTGTTGAAGATTAAAGTAATAATAGCGAGGACAGTAAAGAGGGTATTTTTAATGAGGCGTATTGGAATACCGTCATACCCCACAGCATTGCTGCGGATACGGCGTATAGCCCTCAACACGTCACCCTGTATCACTGGCTTAAAAGTAAACTCAGGATAATTTTGCCTGTGATCTGGTAAGTTATGAAGATAGGTTAAGTAGTCATTCACTTGACCTTGGTTGATAGTTGGACTACAAGAAGTGAAAAAGGTATTTAATTCATTCAATGGGATATGGACCTGATGTGATTCACGTTGCTTTCCCACACCAAGGCTTTTAATCTTTCGCCATAAGTCGCTTGACGACTGTTTTCTATTCTCAAAAAGACTTCGCGTGTATCTCGGTCTGGAATTGCGTAGAAGCTGCTTAACCCTATTCCTAAGTTCACGGTACTGGTCCATAAGTATAAGATCTTGGGAGCGCCTCGCTCTCCTGTGCACACTGTCGCGATGTGCCATCAGACTGAGAATTTCGTTTGTCATCCAGGGCACTGGACGCATTTTACTAATACGCTTTGTCACTATAGGTGCATGTTTGTCATAAACACCCATGATGGTTTTATTAAAATCATCCACCATATCATCTACAGCTTCAAGGTTTTCAAGGTTTTGGCATGAAATCATCAACATATCAGACATGAACGCAGCCCCATTAATATTTTTAAAGTCTCTGTATTTTATGAATCTAACCTGAGCCTTAGGTAAATTTACAAAGTAAACACAATAGATTAGGTCATGCTTTGATATGGCAGGGACAGGAAGTTGCCCATGAAGGATGATATGCTGTGGTTCCGAAACAACCATAAGTTCAAGGAGAGTGTCAGATCCGGCAGTGTGGTGTGTCGGTTCCAGTGGCAGTATTGTCAGATTACAAGAATCGAGAATAGAAGTCAGTTGTCTATAGTCATAGTCGTGATTGTTTTTCAGTAAATCAGTATTGAAGTCGCCCATGATCAATATTCGACTATATCCATGCATAAGTTGCAAGAGAGCATTTTAAAAGTCTGCCAGATGACCAGTCCTGGGCGGGCGATAACACACTCCCAGTAATAGTACATCCGAACCAGACAAGCCAATTTCAATGAAAATGAATTCGGGCCTGGCCGAGTACTCAGATGGAGATAACGCAAGCTGTTTACATCTCAAGCCCTCCCGGACATAAACCGCAACACCTCCACCTGTCTTTCCCAGTCTGTCGTTCCGCTGCAGAGTATATCCGGGAAGGGCGACCTCACTTATGCGAATACTCGGCTTGAGCGACGTTTCCGAAATGCCAATCAGATCAAAATTTTGAGGCCGAAATATTTCTCTGATCTCAGCAATAGGTTGATAAGTAAATGAGTGCCTTAACTCAATATTAAAGCACACAAGTGTATACACTTTTATAACTCACTCAGGCAGAGCCTTAAGTTTTTCACTTGGAATTTTAGTGTCATATAAAATCTAAACATACATTATAATAATGCCAGCTATCTGGAATGAGCAAGGTTTTTAAGGTTTTTTAATTGAAACATCGACACACAAATCAAATTATAATTATAATCTGCACTTAAATAAGTATAGCCCTCTAAGAGAGAAAGATTCGTGTCAATGGGCAAGATTGTGTCCAAAGGAAGATTAGTTTTCTAGCTGCTGGTATAGTTAGACTTACACATGATTGTCTCTGTTTCTTTTATAATCTAGATTTAATAAAATTTCACAATTGTCAATAGCAACATTTTTTGTCGAACTAGTAATTTTTGTCCCTCCTTCTCGATTAAAATATTTTAATTATCTTCCTATTAAAAATAAAATTTGTATTCGAAATTTTGTATTCTATATTTGGGATACCAAAGGTTATTGAATATTTTCCAAAAGTGCGTTTTTAGAACTTTTACAGTTCTTGTGGCACCAACATACATTGTATTACAAGAGTGTCCTTTCATATAAAATCTTTTATATTGCAGTATTTGAATTGAGTTGGATAAAAAATTAAATGTAGAAACTTGTAGAAGTATTGGAAAACAATCGTTCAGTCAAGTGCATCCCTTTATAGTTATTTGGAAATTTAAAAGTTGTGTAATTTTCTACGATGTATGGGTATGCCATGAAATGTTTAGATTTTTTAGATACCTCAAACCCCTGTTTCTAGTTTCTGTAAAATAGTTTATTAGTGTCTTCTTATACTCCCTAAATATATTTAAAAAATAAGGACTGTTAATAACGAACTGTCAAATGTAAAGTTTAATTTGGTTTTAAAGAAATATATTTAAAGAACTGTAAGACATATGTAATTATTAGTAAAATAAAATTCATAGAATCAATGTACAGATAGTTGCTGGAAAGGAAGTCTTGTATTACAATTCGAGACAAACATCCTCCGGATGTAAAGGGATACGCACATCTGCCCAGACGCCGATGGTGAACAAACAGGAAATGCTTGCTTAAGCAGCGGAAATGCTTATTTGTAAAAAAAACCGTGCGACAATGTAAGGGACAGCCATGCTGATATAAAAAATTGTTACTCACCAATTATGATGGAGAGATTTGGCAGGGGTGTGGTCAATGAGCTGGCGGTGAGAAGAACATAAAAACTGAAGAACAAGGAGGAGAGCTGGAAGTCAAGGCCGGGAATTCGAAAAAAGTGAAGTTCGGGAGTGTTTTGTGTTCGTGTGCGGAATGTGAAGTGGAATAAAATGTAAGTAATTTTTAAGAACTTAGTATATTTTAGTTTTCATTAATCATTTTCAATTCCATATCCATTTAGTTGTTCACAATTTCGAAAATGTAAATTCATGTAAATGTTTAGCTATGTAAAAGAAAGTTTCTCACCTTATCCATGAACTCATAATTATTGCAACACTACAAAATTACTAGTAAATGTTATAATGAAATAATTTAAAATGAATTGTAACGAATAATTTTAATATTAAATATGTCTTCAAAGTATTAAGACATAAAAATTTGTGCTTAATATATCGGTTGACCCAATCAATTGTCACTTAAAATTTTTAATCAATTTAAAGAGATGTTGTCAAAATAAAATATATGTTGGCTCATTTGAGGGTATTTGTACTGCCAATCTAACCTATTATTAAATCCTCTCACAGCAACCCTTGCTCATAGTATGTCACAAGCTTAATCTTAAACTAAACCAAACTTAAAAACCTTACAGAACAAAATTTTTACTTTCTATTATCAAATACCATTACAGATATCTTTGTTTTGACAAGCAAACTTTATTTTCTTTCGATAATGCGATACAATGCTATGTGTCGTATAAAAAGATTAAAATGCTGATTTAATTTAGTAAATGCTGTATTAAATTGTATTAGTTTTCTTTGAATTTAAATAAATTAGAATTATTGCATTGGAAGGTGAATAAAGGAAATAAGACTGATGATGAAGTGAGGGAACAAACTATAAGGGAAAACGCATTTATAACATACGCAAATAATAAATAGGATGTAAAACCTATATCTGAGCAAGTCCTGACCAATATATATCAGTCTAAACGTGACATATAAGTATTTACTGTGACATAAGCATTTATACAAATTCCCATGATATACCTAAATCTACTATAATCAATCATAATATATATATATATATATATATATATATATATATATATATATATATATATTCTTAGAGGTGTAGAGTGAAAATAATATTTAAAAAACATGTAGTTATTATTATGTGAGAGTTGTACTGCAGGCTAAATAATATAGCACAAGACCTGTTTGATGCAAGTATAAATGAAGACAGCACGAACTCACTGGGAGTCTTATACACTTAAAAATCTTTGTTTGAACAAAGGCATCGATTGCACGTGGGAAGCGCGACCACTTGTAGTAAAAGATTTGGCAGTCGTCGGCTGGCCGACGCTCGTTCATTTCAGTTCAGTTCTAAATTATTGATTGTAGCATAGAGTGATTTCATTATTGTACGAACATTATTGTTGTAATTTAAATTAATTGTTTACATAACATTTAGTGAATTCATAGATTCATTGTCTGAGTGACAGAAAGATTCTAAAAAACAATTATTGTAATGTATGTTAAATATTACAGATTTATATTTTTCTAATGTTTTAAAACAAAAGTGTAATAAAAAGTTCGAGTTAGAAGTTTTATTAAACAATGTAGTGTTGGTTGAACCCAAAAGTCCTTTCGACAGAAATAAGAATCAGAATAAGAGGACATACTTATTTACACTCCTTTTTACATTAATTAATATTAAATATTAATTTGGAGTTGAACGATACATTCTAGTTATTTTTGTACTTTTTCTTTAATACCTAGTTTTAAATCAACAAACTCTATGTTGGCTGATTACACAAATGGATATTTGCCTTGTACCCGTAATTATGTCATCATTTAATTGAACACTTTAATTTGGTGAGAGCAAAAAAACTAATTAAAGTATTATTTTTGTGTTCTATTTGTACTATTTAATTATATTATTAAAATATTTAATTCAAACGTAATTATTTTGGGCCATTTCTGTAATTTTGAGAACTGTACTTTATAGAGTTAAACATACTTAAAAATAAATAATATTTGACAATATTTATAATGTGTTTTAAAACAAACAACCCAAAGATATTTTGCACCTAATGTTATTTATATATTTAATACTCATTGGAACTTAAAATAAATTGCACCACTTAAAAATATAAATCTTAAGAATCTTTTACTTGTATATTCCACCATTTTTACTAGTTGGATAAAACCATGCTAAAAGCATTGCAATCAGATTCACCATTTTCTTTATACTTTGCGTCGCTCGTATAGACAATGGCTGCTTTCTCCAGTTCATTGTATCAATTTTGTTTCGGTAAAAAGTAGCACCAATAAAATGGATATCAATTAATTTTAGAAATAAATTAATATACACAAATATATATATATATATATATATATATATATATATATACACACACACACACACACACACACACACACACATGTTAAGGTATGTTTAGATTGGCCACTATGCACAAAATATTATACGGTATCCGATGCATATTTGTTATATAATTTCTTTTGATTACTATAATAATTGGCATGCAAGAGTTTCATTTCAAATCTTTTTATTTGTACCTTAGGTATAAAGTTAATATAAACTACGTCAGTGCATCTTTAAAACTTCTCTAAACAGCTCAAACAAATACATCTATTGATGTTTTAAAATTAGTTTTGAGCAAAAATTTGTAGACACAACGCATTAGATGATAATATAACGGATCGATGTACTGTTGTATCAATTTGGATTATTTGCTGGCTTTTGAATTAAAAAATACAGTATGGTATTGGCTAAAGTTTAACTTTTATGGTTTTGGTGAAAACGCTATTGGAAGATGAAATCTTATCTTGGAGGAAGAATATAGATTACGAAGGTAGAGTATGAGACAACTGCCTCTCTAGTTACAAAGGCAAGGTGTTCCTCAAGGAAGTTGTCAAGGTCCTGTTCTATTCAATGTGAACACTTCATAATTCTGTACGTGTATTACATATTGTACGGTATATCTTTATGCTGACGATTGTCAGTTGCACATGTCCTATGATTATCGCTCATTTTGGGAGTTAATCGCCTATATTATCATGACCTTGAAAACATCAGTAAATTGTTTGTAGGAAATAGTCTAAAGCTCAGTGTAAACAAGTGCACTGTCTTTCACGTCACCCCACACAATCTGGTAGGCATTGACGGACAAGGATGTGGGAATCGCTCATATTGGCGAGTTTTTGGAAGTGTGTGATAAAGTATAAGTAGTCAGCATCTTGGTAATAGCGACCCTACATTCTCATACCACGTGACTTATTGTATTCAGCGTGCTCCTCGCAGACTAAGAGGCCTGTACAGGTTCATAAATCTGTCTTTTCAATTATTTACCATTGATACTCTGCTTACGGTAGTAGCTAAGAAATGGGGTGATATGGATCGTATTCAGAAATTTTAAAAACACTGCTATACTTTCATTTTTAATTTGAGGCGATTCATTTACTTAGGCTATCAATTCACTGACAGTTTAACCCGTTTGCAGGATGATTACGTACACCATGGTCCACAAGGTCCTGTCACTGTTGCAACCGCAGTACTTATGCAAGCGAATGTTGTCCTGGGAGGAGTTCTCGTAACGTAGCACTCGCTATAGCTATATACTAAATTTTTTTTTTTAAGTGAGGCTTAAAGTCGGCGGGAGGATTCTTCATAATTTGGCAGTAAGTTGTATTTGGAATTTTCTGTTATCCTCTAATACATCTTTAAACGTAATTAAAACAACAGGAATATTTGAGTTTAACAACAAAAATATTAAAGCTATTTGCATAAAAGATTTTATTTTTTATAACTATTTTGAGTTACCAATTAGATTTTAATTATTTATTGAGCTTTTAGTGCATTGATGGATTTCTTTTCATATTTTAGTTATTTTTAGTGTTAATGTAAGGCCACTGGTGACTCGAGTTCTTCTGAAAAACAGTATATGAACTAATAAACGCTTGTGAATATAGGTATTATTTATTTTTTAGCATTAAAGAGTTCCATCCATTTCTACGAATTTCTATTTAAACTTCATAATATGTATCCGCTGACAAAATTTATGTTAGCGGATACATATATCAAAACCCTTTCGACAAATTTTGTCTCCTGTTTATACGAGTTTAACTCACTAAACCTTCTTATTATCAATCATGTGTTATACCCTTATTCAACCAATTGAGAATATTGGGATAAAGATGTAAAATATTTCGTGCTGCTATAAACACTTAGTTGTAATTATATTTATAAATTTTATTTAATTAACTTTAATCAGTGAGCGATATAGATAACGCTCTATATGGTGCACCACCAAACAATATGTATAAACCAATTCTCTAAGCCCGGTAAGAGGACATATGTCGATAGCAAGGTTACGGTGTTCTCTTCTCCCGAGAGTTTCCCAGCACAGATTGTGATGTAGAACCTTTTCGATGTATTATAGTTAGCTTAAATAACGTAAATAGTCCATGATCCTTTGTAGCAGAGCTATAGCTACTGTGGATGCATTTCCTAAATTATCTAGTAATAGGTTTTAAGTACAGAATGATATGTATGTACTTAAACAGCACATCCAATTTTGTAAGAAATCTAACAAATCATCATTTATTTTTACATTATAACAGAAGTTAATAACGAAATTTTTTTATAATGTTAAAAAGATATAACCTACAGTTTTTGTATACAATATCCACACATCCGTAATAATTACGGATTATTTAAAATTATTTCACTACATGTAAGTGTGATAGAAAGAAATGATTAGTTTTATATTCGTAAGTCATTGCATACTGAAGTTATTATACCTCTGCTAGCTCATTTACCTAAAGAAACTGAGTCATAAAATTTGATCCAATTTATATTGTTCGTAATTATATCTATTTATTGTATAGTATATACAATAACAAATCTACAAAGCTAAAAAAAATTATACCAAAGTATGATTTGCAGTGTCATTCAACGAAAAGCAACAGTATGTGGGTGACTTAGTCCTTTGAGGTCCTGAATCCTGTAAATGATCACTAAATGGACTTTATGATACAATAATTTCTTTATAACCCACCAAAGATGGACGTAAAGTAAATGTCTTAGTTAGATACGACAGTTTTATTTGTATTGTTTGAACATGGGTTATCTACAAAAGAGATTTAGAAGAGAAGCAAAGAATATGCATTCGTGTATTTTGTTAAATTGGTTACATATTGCTGGATATAATGGAACAGTATATAATGAAAATTTTTTACCCAATATTACACGGAAATTGTATGCTAAACTGTAAGGAGTTAGTCTGGATTTTTTAAAATCACAAACAATGTGTTATAGTAATCGATTACAAATTTTAAAAATCCTATTATACTTTCAAGAGGTGTAATTTATTCAAAACACACTAACTGATCAGCTTTAGGTACGCGTGGTTTATTTTTATATAAAGAGACTATATGCTTCAATTTAAATTCATACTCATTACACATACACTATCAACTTTTTCAATATTACCGAACCTTAGAAAAAAGAGAAAACAAAAGAGCTTACTGTCCAACACATTTGTGAAACGTACAGGGAGTTAATGTAACTGTTCATAAGCCAATTAGCTTAAAATAACTGTACTTTAAAGTTACTTTATAAGATCTTCAATGTCTGTCCAACCAAAATATATGATAAATAACCTCTTCACCATTTAAATAAAATCCAAGGCACTTTAGGCTATAAGGTTTTACAAGAATAATAAATTAAACGGTATTGTAGCTTGATGTTTACAACATTTCAAGTATTATATAATCAATTCTAAGTTCATAACCCTCTTGTAAACACTGAAGACCTACCTTCGACATGATTTTCAGGGACAACAGCTTTACGTAGGGTAGTGGTTTTGTAAACATGTTAGCTTCATAGTGCATTATCCTGCAATGAATGACATGAATATTTGCCACTCAACATATCTTTGTAAAAATTCGTGTTTTAAAAAAATGTGAGTTCAATAACGGTTTTTCCCCCAAAATTTTTATTGAAACAAGCGAGGCTAAAACAAAAGTCCTATTTGTACTTTATAACATTTCCTACCCATAAGGAAACTAAAAGATTATCAATGGAAAGATTTTCATGAAAAAATATTTTAATATTTACACTTTTTAATATAACAGTACAAAGTATATTCAAAGTATGCTAAAAATACAATATTTGATATTGATTAGAGAAAATACCCAAACAATAGGCCATACCTATCAGTGATTGCAAAACCGTTATTAAATAAAATTCAAACGTACAATGATTGGAAGAAGATGTTAAAAATAATATTATAAAAATATGCACGTGTTTCGTGTTTTCAAGTTTCAAATAAACTGAATTTCTATTCATATGCCTTTTCCTCAAGTATTTATGGGAAGTACCATAACAGCAATGATAGTGAAGAAAATAGACACGAGTAGACCGATGGATTTATTGACCTATGTAATTCAATACAGTACATACTTAATTTTCATGCAGTTTTATAAAATAATTTGTACTTTAAAATATATTTTATATTCAAAAGATTGCATAATAAAACAATATCTATGGATCGCCAATTTTTTTTACAATAATTCAATTCAAATAATAGCGAATTTTGAAATTATTCAAACAATATAAACAATAAAAATTAAAGTGAAAGCAGCGACGATGTTTGCAAAGTTATCGCCGTTTTTAATAAGCGAATAATTAACTTGTACTTTGTTATACAAAGGACAAACCCTGTCCTAATTACTTATCCCTCTTTCTCGTAATACCTTTGACGCATAATTTACAAAGAATAGCCTCGTGGTATAAGAACCAAGAGGAAATAAACACTGGATTTCATTCTGAATTCATAATACATGATTGGAATAGTAGTTGCTCGTAGAACAGTTTAATATTGCTATATATATAATATATAATATATATATATATAATATATAGTAAGAAAATTGTTTGCATTTTTAAGTCCTTTATAGAGTTTTGCATGATTGTATAATTTACGCTTAGTGTGAGTACTGTGGCAGAATAAGGAGTTAAGTAATGACTTCTGTAAACATCGTGTACATAAACTCTAATATTCATTATTATTTGAAAATCTAATTAAAATAGAATGTAAATTAGGAATATCAGCCATACATTCCAATGAACTAAATGCGAGTGAAAGTAAATTCCTACGAATGTAGGAAAATTTACTTAAGGAGTAAAAAAATACATAATTGTATATTTGTTTGTCCGCACGATATGTTGAGAACGAATTGACCTATTCAATGGAATATTTACACGAGGCTTTATTTCTAAATATATGCAACATCAGTTTTTAAATTTGATTTTGCTAAGCATTAGAAAACGTTTCACATTTTTTTAATAGGTAACCATGATGGCTACGAGAAAATGTAGAAAATAAAACTTGAGAGCAAAACAATGCGATTACCTGACTGTCATAAGGTAAACTTTGCTGAACTAGTCAGGAAAGCTGCCGTTAATTTCTATTGAGTTTTTCAATACTCATTTGTACCACTTTAATTGTAAATATATACAAGATAGAATTCGATGATGACACTTGTCTATCCATGACATTTGGCTAAGTAAATGAAGCTAATAACTCAGGGTGATATCTATATTATTTAATACATAAATAAAGTTAAAAACTTATTGCATTTTGCTTACCTGTATCTAAGAGTTGTGGCAAATTTTCTCTTCTATTTAATCACCTGAGCTTTTTGTGCTAGATATCTTAGAACTGAATCGAGCTACCGACACGAAATATTGCATTCAACTTCATATTCAGAGTGTATATAAGGTAATTTGTACACCTCTAAATGTTAAAACAATTAAGGAAAATTTTATGATTACACTTCATCAAGACCCTGTTTAGCATAAAAATTACTTATAATTATTTATAGTAAAGCGCAGGGTAAGAAATGCCAAGCCCTTTAACATTACCCGCACAGTGTAGGAGCAACGGATTTCTCTGTAACCAGTTCCTTCCGTTGGCACACATTCCACTATCTACTCTTTACTTTATATTAAGAACCGTTAAAAGTATAATTTACGATTTAAAAATACACACATTTTTATTAGTAATCTCAGTGTTCTTTTCCAAATAGGGGAATAAAAAGTATGTAACACTAAAATCAATATTTCTCTTTGTATACATAAAATAACTTAATTATTTATAGAAAATTCTTAAGTTTTAATGTCATTAAAAAGTTATGTAGATTTTACTTCTATATAATTATTGATTTATTCAAGTAAATATTTCATAAAAAGTTTACTCAAGTTCATTTTTAATGACACACACACACACACACACACACACACACACACACACACAAATATATATATATATATATATACTATAGAAAGTATTTACAACATTAATCTAAAATTTTTATCCAACGTATATATTTACCTTAGAGGACGATTATACGTACTTTGTATTGTGTATAATAAAATGGTTTGATAAATTTACGTCTAGAAATAAAAAATACAGACAGATTTGAGTCATTTGCAGTTTCAAAGCATCAGAATATCCTAAATAAAGTTAATGCTGCGTAGGCTAAAGTTGTGTAAAACATACAGTACTACATATCGGCACGTGGTACGTAATGTTTATATATCATGTTATCGAGATGAAATGAACATGATGCGGCCAATAACGGAAGGAGAGAACGTTAACAATCTTAACTTTTTATAGCAAAGTAATGGAACATTCGTAACGGTTTATTCTATTTTAAAATTAAATATGACTTTTAAAAAATTTTACATTAAAATATTTTCAGAATTGAAGATTTAATGACAAAATATTTAATTATTCATCACTGATAAATTAGAGAAATATTTCCATCTCTAACTTCAACAAATGGATTTAATGCTCAACGTTGAACCACAAAGAAACAACTCTCAGTTAATCACTTTTCATGCTTTGGTATTTGCTAAGGTGAGAAGTAGTGCAAGTCACACAATGAGTAGAGAAATCTACTAAATAGAATATTTAAATCCAGCCAATAATAAATATTTAAAATTATAAATTCCCACCACATAAGAAGCTTTTTCAACTTTTATTCTTCCATTACTAAGGAAATATATTAAAAAAACAGAAAATAAAAAAATAATTTTTAAAATTGAAATAAATTGCTACTTGTCAATGTAAATAACTACTTGTTTTGTGTTAACATATTTCTTGGCCGAGTGAATTTTATTTTTAATGTAGTAAAAATCTGAGATAACAGACATTAAATTTGGTATTCATGATAGGACTATTCGATGATATTGTTTAGGTTAATAACTTACTCCTTAATGTAAATGTTCAAGAGTGATATTCTGATACCAGAGAATGGCATTTAAAGCGTGAGTGTGACAGTAGTATCATGTACATTATATCATCTAGCAACTATCTATCATCTAAGTTTTCTTATTGAGACCGCGTAAAAACATTGCATAAAATTATTCTTGAAATATCTTGGATTTATTAAATAAAACTCCTGCCTATACAAAGTGACATCAAGATATCAAATGTTATTGCTATTGGATGGAACATAACCAATCAACGAGCATTGCTTAAATTGTTTTGTATTTTTATAATTGTTTAAAGTATTTCTTCAATAATCATGGGCTGTAATATGAAATGTCTATGGTTTTATTTCATAAATTTTAATATTAGTGCAACACTTTTTTATGTATTTTATTAAATAAAATTTAACAACGAGTTTATAAAAAAAAGATAAAAACGTTGCTCAATTGTTTCTACAAATATATTATTGTTATTGTTATTATTATTCTAGTGGACAATTAAAGCGAGATTGGTTTATCTTGTTTTATTTAAATTATTATTTAATTATTTTTTATTTAAAAATTAATATTAATTAATTATTTTTTATTTAAAAATTAATTATTTCCTCTATGGACAAATTTCCATATTAAGCCCTTTGTGTGGTTAATGTGTTATAAACCCACGTAGGTATTAATCGTATTTTATTTCAAAATGTGTTTAAACATAACACATACGGCTATTGAAATATATAAGCATTTGAAACCAATTTGTATGAGGTTAATGCTCAATCCCAATACACTGTTAAAGGTGCCATAAGGGATCCGTATTAATTCCAATATTATTTCTAAAATATCTAGGAATCAGGAATCATAAAAACGTAATATATATATATATATATATATAATATATATATGGATTCAGTTGGAAAAGAAACTATTGCCTGATTGAAAGCACTCACAAAACTGAGTGCTTTTAAAGAAAAAAAAATTATCACAATGCTGTATTTCCTAGAAAATTTACCTGGAGCAGATTTCTACCTCATAACATTCGAATGTCATTAGAGGTACGATGATATAACGATTCAATGGAAGATGACATATGAAGGAAAATATTTATGAAAGGTTCCTTTCTTTATTTTGATCTATATCTGACCTTTGGTCTTCTGGTTTTTTTCAGGTATGTAAGGTATCTTAAATATTTAATTCTAAATTGTTTTAAGTAACATATTATAGGCTCATACATTCTCACATAACGCATGGTATTATATTTTGATATTGCTCTGTCTCTACTTAAGTTTGTCATATACTGCAGATTCAAAAGTGAGTACAGAAGGTGTGGGACATAAACCGTGCATGATATCATAGTATTAAATTAAAGGAAGGGACAGTATTTTTATCGAGAGCAGTTTCATATTATAATTGTGCCTTTTTTTAACTAAAGTCATGTTATGTTAATCAACCACATAACTATACAATGCGCTGCTCGAATAAGTAAAACAATTGGCTGTCCCAAGAAGGTTTAATATCAACTCTGTAAATAAATTATTTTGAGCCCTACTGTTCCAAACTAATATTAGAACATATGATTGAAAGTAAGATGTAAGAGTAAAAGTAATAAGTTTTACTCTGACTAACGCTTGAAAGTATATTATATCAATTAAAAACTATTTTAATGGATTATGGATGCGATTTGAAGTATTAAAGTTAGTATATTGTATTTTATATTTGATTTCGTACTATACACTGGTACACTTATTACATTATTATTGATTCTGCATTGACCAACAAACCAAAACAAAATTGTATTTAACACAACATCATGCAGGTGAAATACATAGAAATATTTAGAGAAGTTATTTTGAAGTTGGCTTAATAATTTGAAAATTCAAATAACCTCACTTAACAATAAAACAAATAGTTATTTTCCCGCAGCTGACTGGATTAGAGAAGGATTACGAGATTTACGCCAAATCGATCATACATATTTTTTTAAGCCAACATTGTGCTTATGGAATGGAAAATAACAATTGAGTTTACAAACATTGACTCTAGATGATAATTTTACCGTAATACAAATTATGTTTGGGTAGTATTCTGTAACAAATATTCTGTGATCATCTGTATAGGAGTACGATATAATGGTTTTATGATTTTACGTGTTTAAAACGTACTTTAACTGCTATCTTAACGAATTGTCCAGTTGAAAACTTCTCAAAAATGTTTGCACTTTTAGTGAATAACATATCATTTGTAATATCACATTTTAAAAGTCACTTTTCATTAAATTTGGGTATTACCAGTAGAAGTACTCATTAGATTTCTCATTAGTGGATGTGTTGTACATTATGTGTATGTAATGCCAATCTGCATCTAAATTTTATGAAATGTTGGATGTGGTAGTTTCGTAACGTTACCATTTCTCCATAGTCGCTTGATGTAACGTATAATGGTTGCTACTGAGGAGCTGGAGAGGTGGCTTGGAACAGTGAATAATGAACGAGTGAGCTCTCACAAGCGAGTGCTGAAGACAACAGCTTACATTTTGTAGTTTTTTCATGAAATAAGAATTGTTGCCCATAACTGCTGTAGTCTTAATTATATTTTCAAACTCATCTAAAATAGACGTGGTATTTACTATCTCTCTTGCAATATTTACGAAATTTGATTATATGGTTCATTACAACAGTCCCACCCACATTAGTTCTTGACTGACTTTTATGTGTTATACTTCAAAAAGTGTTGTAATTAAATCCAACAGCCGTTACTATTTCTATATTTTCATCATGGTATTATATATGTTGTGAGCATCAAAAATTGACTTAAGGTTAACCCGGACAAAATCAACTTATGATTTTCTGTCATCAACGGACTTGCCAAATCCATTGACCTACAAAATACACAGAAATAACTGTAGACAGACAAACTATCATCATATTTTGAAAAGGGTTGATATTTGCTAAGTATTAACAGTAATATGCCCAGAATGGGGTCAGTCGAGTACACTGTGGTTATAAGATTGCCGATTTTTTGTCTCCTTAATCTTCAAGAAATAAGCCAGGTCGTTTTCCGTTATCACCAAAAGTATAGCTGAGACTAGTGGAAAAAACACAATGGGATTGTGAAGAAAAATGTACGAAACATGCTCTTTGTGGATTTTAGACGTACGTAAACTCTTGACATAATATACAAATACAATCATTTAGTTGCCCAACCTAATCTTGATTGTTTCAAAATGGAAACAGTAAGTGTTTTTTTTTCTCTTTAATGGTGTCTTGTGAATAATCAGCATTGTTGTAAACTGTCTGGTTCGCTAAACTGCGTTTTGCCTTCGCGTGTTATTTACACGTGTAACCTTCACTTGCCCTGCTTCCACCACTAATTATGGATTATTGTCAATGATTTATTATTGCACTTTTTAAATAGTGTATAATTTAAATTCAGTAATATCTTTTACAATTCTTAATATTGAATTGAATAGCGCCGTTTAATGATATTAATTCAATATTATGTGTTATTGGTCCTACGAAACTAAATTTCCAATTAAGACTCACAAAGCGTTGGGTAAATATAAATATACGATGATTTTATTGATTATAAATCCATACATACGGCAAATACAAAATGAAGTTCAACTTTGTATTGACAGAGCTCTGTTAAGGAGAAATCACAAACTTACTTTGCTAACATTTATTTGGCAGTGGATTGCCTTGTTTGTTTTGTGTTTCTAAGCCAAACAATACTTGGATTGGCTGGCTCCAATAACAAACCTTTATAGGCAGGAGGCCGACATATTAACAATAATTTTTCTTTCAATTACTAATATAATCTAATACCTTACGCTTGTCATAATTTAATAAAGGTTTGTTAATTAATTTTTCTGTGGTAATGACTTAATGGCCTTAAAGCAAATTTATACAAATCATATCGATTAAATCAATCTAAAAATCAAATTATTATTTAATTAATAGTCCTTATATTAGGTTTATATATTAAATTGTGGAATTGTATACATGAAAAGGGTAAGGTAAAATGTTTGAAATATTTAGGCTCGTGTTAGCTTTTCTGTCTTGCCCAAACAGACCAAATAGAAGCATCATCCTAATGATTATTGTTTTATAAAATATGTCAAAATTTTGATTTCGAATCAGTGAAGTTATATGCAATGTAAAAATTTTAAAATTATATTAGAAGAGATTATATGGCCATTAATATTAGTACATTTACGATGGTCTTTTAGAGTACAAAACATAGTAATTTAATCACGAGAATGGTTCTTTACACCATGAGGTTAACTTATTATACCTTTAGATTGAATAGTTTCGATACTCCATTTCAAATTTTATATATTATAAGATTTTAAAATGCGCTCGGAATCCAACATTTTATTTACCTTGATTCAAGGTAAAATTCAGAAATAATAACTTTCTGATTTTAGGTAAAGATTTGTAACTAATAAACTAGGTTATATTTCAGTTCTATATTGGTATAAGAAAATTAACGTATTTCTAATCTATATTTTTTTAAATCATTTTATGTTTGGTTTTAACACAACATAATAGTGGATTCCTTAATAGAAGGCAAAACTTAAATGTAGAAGAGGAAATATCATAATAATAATAGTAGTAAAAATGCATGAATTTACATACGTATATGTAAATTAAAAATCTAAGTTATATTTTCAGAGCGATAATGTATACAAAAATAAGCTATTGCTAATTCATATTATGTTCGACAATTATATATTTGAATTAACACAACATAATTTTAGAGTTATTATTAGCAACCAAAACGTAACTACAGTATATTAAATAACAGTAAAACACAAATATTATTTATAGTTTCATAGGTTGTAGAACTTTTGCCATTGTACGAAATTAATTAATAATGTTTTACTAGCCCTATTTATTGGGATTCATACGACTTGTACTAAAGTAATGAAATGCTTTTTTTATTAAACGAACAGGTGATAACGAGAGCAAGATGGGAACTGGAAGACGATGAGTTTTCTGTACATTTGTGTCCCACAATATGGGAATGTGTTTTTCCAGGCTTTTATTTGTTTAGTCTTTATTTGTCAACAATAACCTGTAAGTTACTCTGAAACTGTTAAAACCCATTTAATTTATTTCCGAAATCTCCGAAAAACACCAAATTAATTCGTTACAGTGAAAAAGAATCTGTTAAAAACTACGTTTCGAGATCTGCAATCTGATCTCTTCTTCAGATAAATAACTAACCTAACACATAATTACAAACTAGGCTAAGATAAACAAATCATAAGTCAGGAATCACTCCTTCCATGTTTTGTGTCAACTTTCACTAACTCTAAACATGGCACTAAAAAAAAAACTAAACAGAACACAAATTATTAAAACTGAACGACTTAATACATGTTACAATACGCCTGCATTCGTCATTAACCACCTCAGTCATTGAGATTCCTTCCACCACATGGGTGGTTGTGATTACTGACTTAGGCGTGTCAAAACGCTCTGGTATGATATTTTTATTTTAAGCATAGTTTGTAAATTATGTGTTAGGTTAGTTATTTTCCTGAAGAAGAGATCAGATTGCAGATGTCGAAACGTAGTGTTACTGATTTTTGTTTCACTGATCGATGGCAAATATCCGGAAAATCCTGTTTCCTTCGCATTCCTTCTACCGTCAAAAATAAACTTCAAACAAAGATTTCCTTATATCTACAAAAACTATAGGTCAGAGCAGGAATTAAAAAATTTGTATAAAAGGTGTGTTTTTAAAATGTGAAAGAATTCAGTAACCAATGTATGCGAGAGAAATGTCTTGCTCCTTTCTATACAACTACTTGTAGTACCATTCTATTCCTTACCAGTGTCCATTTTACTAATATTTTTTAGTTTTAAGTTTTTATACACGGTTTTTTTCTAGTTCATTTGTACCTAACGACTTGTAATAATTAAAGTAATTATCTTGTATACTTACCACCATTGTTTTGCCATCTTTGATGTAAAGTGTAATTTCTTCGCATTATTTTGTGTTATTAATATATTATATATACCAATTTGATACAACAATTTTTGAAGCTGCAGGTGCATAAAATATAATAAGATCTTGGACTTACTTCTCCGTCTACCTAACTATACATCTCACACGATAAAATCTTTTGTTTTGTACTGTTGTGTTAAATTTTCTAAATTTTGCCATATAACAGAGTCTGATAATTATTTCAACTTTTGAAGTATTGTAAAATAGATTTTGATCCTAAAGTTTACATCAAGAATGGTGTAATTTTTGATTTTTAATATTTTGAGAAGAGAACTTTTTATTTTATTTTGTTAATTTAAAACCTTTTTGGTGAAGTAAACCTTTTTAGTTTCATTTTTAATGTTTGATCAGACTCTAAACTAGATTTGACCGATTGAGAGAAATTTTGAAGAAAAGCAAATCAAGATTTTGTAAAACTTTGTTAAATTTTGAGAGAAATTTAAAATTCAGAATAAATTAAGTATTTCCGAAAAGTTGTTCTGATGTATATAAAATTAGCTCAGACTTTATAAATAATATGTACTATAATAACGGTACAAGTTTACGAAATATAATGGATTGGTAATAGAAACACATAATATTATTTATGTAAATTTTATCTTCAGATTTGTTAAAAATACTAAAACCCACGCTTGTAACTATCATAGATATAAATAATTTTTGTTTGAGTTTGTCGATACATATACCACAGAATTACAAATACGCAATAAAGTTGATGAATAAATTACTTGAACTGAATTAAATTATAAACATCAGATACACGTAATTATATCACTTGCAAAATACCCTATTTACACACTGCAGGACAAATTATTACAACTCATAGTGGTTATCACGGTTCTGATGCTGCAGCTTTTTCCCGCTACCTCTCTTGTTGCCTGCAAAAAAGTTGAATTCGGTAGAAGCACCTCAACCCCCAAGGTGGACACCGTCATTGCAGTTTAAGACTCAAGGAATATTGTCATTTTGGCTCTACACAAACATAATTCCACATGTTATCCTGGGAGGTTTGGTTAGCGTCAGATAGACCAGAATGTTTCCACCAGGCTAGGAACAGTTGCAAGATCGAGTGAAGGTGAGGTTACCACGGTTATCATCTCTTTCAGGATAAACATTTTCTTACCCAAGTGTGTCTTTAACTGGCACTTATGCACGTACATATAACATACGCATTAGATACGCAAATGTTCAGAGTATTGAAAATAGTTTTTCCAAAACTTTTGTGTTTGATTATAGATGAAACCAGTGTAGAATTGTTTTATCTTTGTGGGTCATTCTACTTAAAAGACGGTAGTATTACGATGGGCTTCATGGCTACGACGAGTTCAGTCTCAGCGTGGTACTCAATTGAAAAAGGATTTTTCTGAACATTTCTGATCACACTGTTTCCTTCACAATTCACTCCACCAAAAGATACTTCAAACGAAGGAATTTAGAGTTATAATAAGCTTCTGCTTGTAAACTTCTACAGTAACCTGTACTGATGTACACAACTGTTTTGCGCCCTTTATGACATGTTCACCAAGGACCTGTCAACCGAATGTGCAAGGGGCAAATTTCTACAACAGTTGTGGGTAAATATATGGTTGTAACTACCACTAACTCCTTCCTTTTCTAATACGTTCATAACCACCTTTTCAGAGAACTTTTGACGCCACTCTGCCAGACAGTTTTTTCCCATACCAATGATATACCGGCGTGTCCCACGAAAAGGTTTAAACGTTTTAATTTATGCACGAACATTTTTAGACTAGACACAATTTATTAAATTGGTTTTAAAAATATTCTGTGAAAATTTCAGCTCTCTAGCAATTTTTGAAACAAATGGCATTTTGAAAAACTATACCTAAAAGCAGTGAAGAAAAATGTGTTTCTTTTAATTATTTACTGTAATATTGTAGAGAAATAAAAAATTTCATTTAATAAAAAAATGTTTAATGGCAGCTTATTATAAAATTACATTTAAACATATTTTGAACTGTAATCTACCCACAACGCTACATAGTTAACAGCGCTTAGCAAATGAATCGTAAGCTCTTACAAGGAAATTCTGCGGTATCCGAAAAAGTTCTTCCTTCAATTGATTGCTTTAAATTCCTCACCATAATTGCAATTACAAATATAAACTTGTTCCTTAATATAACTCCATAGAAAAGAAATCACACACAGTTAAAACTGGGATCGGGGAAAGGCAATCTAAAAAATTCACCTCTACGGACTAATCTATACGGCTATGAAAGGTTGTCATGTAATTAATAGCTTGATAGATTTTGTGAAATGAGGGAGAAGCACTATCTTGTTTAAAGATTGTTGATTCATTTCTAGAACTGAAAAATGAGACAAGACCTTTTAATTTAAACACCTGTTTATACCTATTCTTAATCATTTTACAGTCTGGAAATATCGTAAGATAGCACCCAATTACAACTGACAGATGCCCAAACAGTAATCCCTTTTAATTTTCGGAGAGCCTGTTCAAGAATTTGCGGATTACCAGTGTTATAATAATAACAATTTATGACTATTTACAGCACCATTCCGGTAGAAAAAGGAATAGTCTAAAAAAAGAATTTCAGTATGCCAATTAGGATCTGGCTCATGAAACTCAGTGATACTAGAAAAAATTCCAACGCTCTTGTCAGGATCATCTTCAAGAAGATAAAGTCACCTACTTTTGGTAAAATTTAATATTCTCTGTACTGAATATTTTTGAACACCAGTTTCAAGTTCAAACTTCCTTAGTGGTGTCGGAATACCTGGATAGCGGAGCGTTGACGCGCATACTAGTACTTCTTTTTCTTATACGGCTATTACTTTGGCTTCTTCATTTGATTCCTCTAGAGTACGTTTTTACGACACATCCAGTTTCTAAATAAAAGATTGTTTTACTTAGTTATGGTTGGATTGCTAGGTGGTTCAACTCCTGGGTATGCAACCGGAAATTGTCTAATTACATTTGTAATGTTGTCAAAACCAGTAGGCCATTTAAAACACTTCACTGTTTATTCAACATTAAAAGCCATTTCTCGAACTTCAATATAGGTAAAACTGTAATGGGAGTAGGTTAAGTTACGTTTTTATAGTACAAGAAATATCAAAGGCAATATCAAACAGCTGAATTTAAACTAGGAGCGTTATTTAACAGCTGTTATTTAAAAACTGTAACGCAGAAATGAAGTCGGGTAATTCAAGAAATTAATTTTTCTTAGAAGCAAAATGATAATACTTTCAATATGTCACCATTTTGTTTCTAAAACTGTTATAGAGCTTTCATTTTCGATGGGCAAATAATACTAAATAAAACGTTTACAAACCTCTTCGTTGGACACTCTGTAGATTGTTTTGGAAACAACAAGGTCGATTTTTCTACTCTAAAACTGCGCGTTGGTATTATCATTATGTATTGGATTTACGTACATTGGTACGTTATGCCCGCCATACCGTCTTCCATGATTACGTTTTGATGTGGTGCATAATGCTGCCTGGAGACATTATTTCTAGCATCCACGAAGGTCATTATCATTACCCAAGTGCCATAATCTGGATGACTATAAACTGAATATTAAATGCAATGAATATTTTCTTGAATGTTAAATGCAACAGTAGAATTAAAATCTGAAACCTGAATAGTGTCTTCGTATAATCAATCCAGTATAGGTATTTATTTAATATTGGATCCCTGGACCAATATTCAGCTACTTTCGAATGCCTGGCCAACCCGTTTCGATTTATTTCCATTTTGCGTAGCTAACTGGAAGGTCCACGATTTTTATTTTTTTAAATATGTTTTTCCTGAAATAGGCATTAGTCTCTCTTATAAATTAGTTTCGTAGTTACGAACATACAGGGTTGCGGCAAAAAAAAAAACAGTGCAGTTTTTGAAGTGGTATTAAAGAAAATCGGTACGAGTTATGAAAATGTGGTTTTATTTTGCTTGAATAAGTACATTACCTCATTTTTTTTCTGTTAAGATTTGAAGAATCACATCAGATATTTTAAAGATGGGCGTCCTCCAGAAGCAATGCACTGATGTAGGCGATTTCTGAAGTTTTCCACTCCATTTTGGCACATATTTGATTGGAATGGCGGGTGATTTCCTCTCTAATACGGATCGTGAGTTCTTCCAAGTTGTGAGGACGATGCCGAAAAACCTTGTCCTTGAGATAACCCCAACAGGAAAAAATCGCAAAATGCTCAAAATCAGGTGATCTTGCAGGCCACCGCAGGCCACCCCTCAGAGACACGAGACGCGCAGGAAACATCTGCCGCAATTTCGTCCTTGAAACATGTGCTGTGTGGGCCGTAGCACCATCTTTTTGGAACAAAATATCCTCAAGATGTTGTTCTTCAACCAACTGATTCAATTCTGGCTCAAAAAAATCTTGCAGCATCGAAACGTAACGCTGAGCGGTCACGGTTGTTGTAAGCCCATCCTCCTCAAAGAAGTAGGGTCCAATAACACCAAATTTGGAAATTCGCACACCATACAGTCACTTTCGTGGAATGGAGAGGTCGCTCATTAACTTGTTGTGGGTTTCTGTCCGACCATATAACGGAAAATTCTGTTTATTAACTGAACCTGACAGGTGGAAATGGGCTTCATCACTACTGAAGAAGGTTGACCTTGGTGGGATACGTTCTAAAATTTCTTGAGCGCAATTCACGCGGTGTTGAAAGTCTGGAGGCATTAACTTCTGAACCAACATAATTTTATAGGGGTGGAAGAATAAATCTTTGTGTAAAATCCTCCTAACAGAGCGATCAGACATGTTTAAACGCAGTTGCGTGTTTCCGGGCAGAGCGTGTTGGTGATTGTTCAAACAGCTGCCCTCACTACTGCGACGTTTTCGGGATGTTCCTCGCTGTTTTCGGTCTTCCCGTACCTTTAGGCCTTTGTGTTTGAACCAGTTTCTTCCAAACGCACGAACCCAACTTGCAATAACATTGCGATGTGGAACGGGATCATTACGCGGAATGTTAAAGTGCACTCGGAAACGCTCGTTGAGTCGTGATGTAAGAACGGCCACTTTCAAAAAAACGTTGCGAACGGCAAAGCCGCGATGCTCTCCGCTCCAAACCATTGCTACGACTGAAACCGGGGTGAGTGACCGAATGCAGTGAGCCCCTTCCGGCTCCTACCCCCACCACAGTGGATGTAGAAGCCCATCACAACTGCACTGTTTGTTTTGCCGCCGCACCCGTTATTTAAAAGATATAAAGGCCTTTGACTGATGAGACAATTTCTAGGAGCTGTTATATTACGATACATATACATATATACGTGATATTATAGGTCACGTCCAGATGCTCCTCATCATACACTCTAACCCAGGTAATTATAGATCAAACATTTTTCATTTATGAATGTAGATGGCTGGAGTCTTGTGAGACGAAAAAAGGATTGCGACTACAAATCATCATAAGGCAAAGTCTTATCTTTTAGTGAGGGGTATATTTCTACATCAACGGAATTTGTATTAAAATACCAAATTTTTCTATGGAAAAAGGTCTCAAAAGTATTTATTGACCTCCCCGAGAATCAAACCCGAGACCTCTCGGTTAGGAACGTGCCCAAACAGCCTTACACCTACGCTAATGTGAAGGTTCTTGAAGCTGATGAGCATAATATTTTACTTTAATATTAAATTTGGAACCAGAGAAGTGAAAGAAATTTGGATAATTTTCCGTAATTCGTAACTCTCTACCAACATTAAATACATAATGAGACTATCTAAAATAAACTACTTTACCTAATGGCTGACTTGTAAAAACGTTACTCGTACCTAATTTTTAATGGAGTTACTGTACTAAGATAAAGATATCCAAACGTTATAATAGTGCCTAAAATGTCCATTAATGTTTCAGTGAAATAGAAAAAGGTATATTAAGCACTAAGAAACGCAAAAGTTTTTTTACTAGGCGAATAATGGTCGAAAATGGTTCGATAAGGGGTTAGTGGTGTGGGTGAAGAGGTGAATAGCCCCTTGTGTAAACGAGCATATCTCTTCCTTCCAAGGAAGTCCCAGTTATTTGAAATAGAATTTAAAAGTTTTTCTCTTTTATGATAGGGGTTTAATGTGCTACGTGGAAGCTGCCTAGAAGGGTAAAAAATTGAAACCAGGAAAAACTTAAAATAAACTAAAATTTAATTTCTAGAAGAATCCTTACATATTGTAGAATATGATAACATCCAAAACTTGTCAGACTGTTCAGTTAAAACTATCACGAAATGGGTTCTTCACCTTACATAGGGTTTTGCCCTCTTCTTCATGTCTAATATTCAAAACTTAGTGTACCTATATTTTTAGTGTTCTTTACTTGATAATTTCTGGGTCTTGACTTTCGCATCTTTATCAGATTCCCTAAGAGTGGCCGCGTTTCCTTGGATCAGTATTAGGATTTCTCTCTACTACTCCATTATTCCCAGAAAGAGGATTACTAGCCTCCGTTAAAGATTTTCATCAGCGCATCGTGTTGCATATTGTGGGCCGGTTTAAAGAGAGGCGGGACATACCATCGAACACCTCTCACACCGTAGGTTGTGAGGGTAGTGCTATCCCAGTCCTCAGAGGCCCGGTTTTGATAGTTTTCCAAGCCGGGAATGCACGCACAGTTTGTATTCATATGTGACAATAGGCGCTCCAACACCCCCGTATTTTCAACACGTCCTGACCAGGGACACCGAAGTAGCTGACTACTGAACCAGTTACAGGAATTACGCCTCGGCAGAACAAGCTCATATCAGCTCTCTCACCGATACTAGATAGGGCGACAAGTGTCGGCTTTCGCACTCCCAGCGATCCATGTATCTGGAAACGGTTGAACGAAGGCGAGGAAAATGAGTGAAAAGAAAGTGAAAAGATACCTGAGATATTTCAGTGTCGGAAATAGAAGGTGTTAGACAAAATTGTTCAGTAATAATAAAAAGAATATTGAATCTTATTTGGTTAGGTAATAAAATAATATACCAAAGAAAGTATCGATATACTTAGCTTGGGCAACCCCATGATGATCGCTATCCAAGTACTCATAAAAATTATAAGCACCTGGGGGTACCCTTGTGGTTATAAATATTTACAACTTAAAAAAATGTAAATGTAACTATTAGGGGAAGTGTTGAATCAATGTGAATATTGAGTTTTAGCTCTAGTTCACCTTCCTCTTAGTGAAGCGTCAAAGATTTGACGCTGTCACAAGCTTGACTACTGGAATCAATAAACAATTGTGTAAATTATGAGAGGATGAAAACATAACTTCTAGATTACTTTATGTTTAGTAGCCTGGTAATAATTGTATCGTTGAAAATATAAGATGATTATCACCCATTGACATTCTGAACGAGCTGCCCTCTATTAGAAATATATCTTTAAAATCTTTCAATGACGTTTATTTCTTTAAAACTCCAATACCTTTTAGTTTAAGTTACTCTTTTTAACAAATTGTATTCTTGAAAAATGTTCATTTAACACATAATTTATCCTTGATGATCTAGGATACATAATCATTCATTCTTATTTGTACACATTATACGATGTAAAAGGAGGTCAAGGTTTCCTGTAAAGATTTTCCTATAAGGCAAACAGTTTTCTTTTTTAGTTATAAAAACATGAGTATATAATCGTAACGCCTATTCGTTAATTAATCCATTAGAATTAGGAAGATAAAATTTCAGTTAGTGTAGTGGGAAATGACTGGGTTTCAGTTCTTATTTAGAAGTCAACTCTCTTAGTTATTAGTCTTTTAGAATTCAGAATGGATACTACGTAATGTGACGTTGCCGTTTAGCTAATCCTTCAGTCATCTGGTTTTCCACGCTCGCTCCATCTTTTGGTGCAATTCAACCCGTACTCTGCATTATTAATTTTTTTGACCAAAATAAATGTATTTTAGTAATAAACAACGATTTTAAATTGAGATTATCATAGTTTTTTGAATAAAGAAGGCATTTTAAATAATGGTAAATTATAGTTAGAGACAAGCACAAGCGATACCAGACTAAAGCTAATAAATTGTTATCCAGCGGCACAAGTTGTCTAGACGATAGTTCTACATTAAACTCTCCGATTAGTTTTACGCATATTGGTATCTAAACTTAAATTTTAGGTTATTTAAATGGAGTAGGGTTAGTTCCATGCAAATAAAAAAGTGGACACGATACCGTGTTTACTAGAACAGTTTTTCGTTAATTATATCATTCGTTTTACATAGAAACAAATCTAGTTACGGGAATTTTCATTATTTTTAACTTCTCATAACTACAGTTTTGCACACATTACTTTTATGGACGCGAATATTTTCTGATAATCCTCTCTGAGATCCAGATTTTCCATCGAAATCTAAACCACCGCTATTTGAGACTGAGGTAGTGAGTTACTCCTCTTCTATCATCATTTGCACTTAGATACGTATTTCATGCAGTTATTCTGATACGAATGTGCATGTTTCTACTTTCAAAACTAAACAATTTGACACCCAAAACGTAAATGCCGCCACTCGTAATATTGCCTTGACTGAAATAGCTAAGCAAAAAACCTTTTCGGGTTGATTTCAAATTCCTACTAACCCAAATTTTTGTTGAATACATTTAAATAACAAAACTTGCATTTAATAGCCATCTTATAGATGTTTATAGTTTTCCTTAGAACTTTACGCAATAAAAACTATCCTGGTAAATGTTTTTACTGGACATGTTCCTGCAGCCCGCATTGAAGACTTTTGGTTTTTCGAAAATTTTATATTAAATAACTTACATTATTAAGCCTGAAAATATTCACTGAATGCAGGATGTAATATATTTAGTAATTTATTGTCTCGAAAACAATGGTTTATAGAGGAGCCTACTTCAGTTATTACAATTCTTTTACTATTTATATATCCCCACTCGAATATGCTAAATCACCATGCAGAGATCGTATATTCATATATTCCTCTTCAATATAAAAGACATGTCTTTCTTTTCTATAGTAAAAAAATTAAGTGTCAAATATGCCTTGAATTCGTTTCTTTACTATCTCATCTGTTTCCTCAATGCCCTATAGCTCTTTTATGTATCTTTTTTATAAATAAAGACATTACAGAGCACGAAGTTATGACATGCAATGTTTTAAACAAAAATAAATATATATAAGCTACAAAAAAAATACAGCAATCCATAACTTTTAAGAAGATCCATAATATGATCTCTTTAAATAACCTTTGGGTATATGTTATTACTCAGCAGTGACTGGTTCATCCATATGCACCGTGTTTTGACGCGTAACTGAATTCAACGAGGTTGGCTTAGTAGTTCCAAAAAGATTGGTTTTTTCTTGTAATATTTGAAAACTAGTTTTTCAAAACATGTCGATGTTCATCTTTTCGAGTATGATACGGTGTTGATGTTAGCATTATCTTGCCTACGCTCTTTCTAGCGTCCATAACGATATTGGATGATTTGTCCTGAAGATATGTAATTAATATCGTAATAAAAATGATATATTTATGTATTTTCATTATATTTTCAGGTATGTTCTAAAGCTATATGAGATGACATTCAACCTTGATTAGAAAGCATACTGGCCTCCAAAAAAGATCCTTGCGTTAAATTGACGTCCCTGACACTTGAAAAAGTATACGATTAGGGTCATGCCTATGACCAAATATATTTAGCCATTAAATAATATAAATATTTTTTCTTTATTTATCTATCCCTGTGATTAAAAACACACATTTTTTATTACCCCATAAATAGAAGTTTTTAAACGTCTTATAGTGTTAGTAAAATCTGATGTAAGTTTGTTTACTGAAGAAATGTATACTTAATGTAAAAGTTGTAGGTATTTGAAATCTAATTTTGATGAACTAGTATTTATAAACTAGTTTAAAGAGAAACGAGAAAGAGCTATTGTGAATGTGTTTCCCGTTTTATTCAGGATATTGGAAGGAAGTAGCATTGAAAGTTTAAAAAGCTTATCTTGTTTGTAACAGCGAGCATATTTATTTTACTCTATTCTTTCTGCAGGATCGGGTATATTGTATATAAGTTATATTAGAAACAAAAATGGAGTATATGCTTATATAAAATTATACTAGTCAAAAATATTCCGTACAGAAACATTTAGGAACGTATAATCAACGTATAGGAACAAAAATAAATTATTTTTGCAGAGAGATGTCTTTTAACATGTATATTACTTAAGATATCCCACATATGTTGAACGTAATGAATACGAGTGCACATATATTATACTTATGTTAATTAAAACATTATATATTTAATAAACTCAATTATAAGATTTCATCCTTATCAGTTCAATCTGTGAGAGGTTGAAACTGGTCCTATTACTAGTTTTAAATGTTTTTATTATTGAAATATAACACTCTAATAACAAGAAAGAGTGGTACATTTGTCATTTGCTTTTTCTTGTACCACAAAATATTTTTACGTGGTATAAGATATAAAGATAAATGGTCCACTGTTGTTGTGGATTTCACCCACGATGAACTGACGTAATCTACGCAAATTAAAGTTTGATCATGAATGGAGGGTTTATGATTGGCACACAAGCATCTCAGAGGAGTACAAAATATACTTATTCATGGATGGAACAGCACCGCATCTACTTGCGGAAGTTCATTTAATACTGTCGAGTCCTGCTGTACATCAAGCATTTATTATGAATACATCAAACCATCAAAGCAAGCGTAATACTTAATATAGCAAGAGTAGGCAATGCAACTGTTAAACTTGTTTATATTTTGAGGACTTCGGTCCAGATAAAGGTACTGTTAAAAACTATTATACTCTACGCCATAAATCCTTATCCTCAGCATATCAGAAATAATAAAGGTTAATAGCAATCTTACTATAATTAATTTGTAAAGTTGGTTGAACTATTCTAAATTCTGTATTTAAAATTGTTAACTTTATAATTTTATTATTGAAAACACAAAAGCTCATTAAGAAAATTTCACTCATGTATTAATGGATTGTTTCATGCTATTACGGTAACTGAGGTTTTTTTTATTCTCTTTTTTAATTATTAATAAACGCAAGTCGAATTGAGGAAGGTAGTTTATTATATAATAGTTACACGTTTAAAAGACATAATAGATTATACAATAACGGTGGTGGTGAAGTTGCATATTTAAGTAATATGTTGAAGTATTATGAAGTATTGATATGTAGCTTTGTTCTCAAAAATCATATTTTCATTGCAGTAACATTAATTTTAGAAATTTTCAAGTTTTAATGAATTCATAACTATCAATTAAAAATCAAAACAATTGAAACTAGATAGTAAATCTAGCCTTTGGGGACAAAGTATATAATTTTGTTTTAGTGGATATGTGGAGAGTGAAACGCCGCCTACCGCATCAGAAATACGACGATCCAGTCATAAATGGCAGCGCATAAAGTACTTTGCAATGTGTACCTAAAACAACCTCCCCATTTCTGATTTGATAAACATTTTGAGATGCGGTTTGCGGCATTCAACTCTACTAAGTGACCTCTTTCAAATTAAGTATCACGCGACCCATGCTTTAGTTTAAGATTTACATGTTTTCCTCTTAGGCCGTCCTCCCATGGTTAGCATGTCATGGTAATAGCAAGGAAAATAGTTTACATAGCCATATGACACTGTGCAAAGTTTACATATGTTATCTGCTATGGTTTGTTAAATATTAAGCCGTACCCAGACTTTTCAAACACCTTAGATTCTGCAAAAATTATCATTTCATTTTATCGATTCATTTCGTTTATATTTGTACTCTTTATGTATATATACTGGTAGGGTTGCTGCACTAACTCTATATACGATAACGTAGATTTGTGTGTTTCCTCCATCATTGGCCGAGGGACTTCGAAATGCCCTTCTAGATTGTAAGGACGTCGCTTGATCTGCACGGCTTCCCTGCTGGCGTCACTTACGTAGTCGAAATTCCAAAATTTAGATCTCCGTGTGGTAGAACTAATTATCAGTGTTAGTTTGTGCCGGGTATATCCCTGAAAGCTCTTGTTAACTATTTTATGTAAGTCAGTAAGTCACAAAGGAGGAGTATTTAATAGAACCAACCTGACCCGCTTTTGAGTTAAAGGAATTCATCTTTTGTACTGGAGGAGCTGTCTTAGTACTCCATCTATGATTTCACCTGCAAATGTCCCTGTAGAAAGTATGCCGAACCTGTTACTGTCTTTTGGGAGGATAAGGCATCGTAGACATTCCGTGGTGTGCGTATGACAAGTGAAGACGACTTCTTTGAGTGGGACCATTCCTCTTAATTTCCTTTTCTTTTTTATGCATTTTTCCATAATTTTCTTGATTTTTTCTTGTCTTTGAAACGTAAACCAAACAATATTCATTAGGCTTCAAAGGCTGATTTAACTAAATTACTTTATTACTTGTCTTTATATTACTCAAATTTAAAACAAATCAATTTAAAGAAGAGAATTCAAATTTAAGAATATTAGCCAATTAAATAACCTTTAAACGTTATACTCGGGATTCGAGTTACTCAAAACGTGCTCAAGATATCACCTGAACCTGCTCAATAAACTCTACAATCCAATATCTATTATATAGCCAGCAATTACGTGATTACATCAACGGTTGTTTTTGTAAATTATTTTAGTGGACTCAAAGGTGTGTGGCACAATGTAGTTTGGTGTGGAATCATCTTTAAAAGATTCAGACTCAGATAGATAAAACAGATTTTTTACGCCCTATTCTTTAACTATTCCTACTGGAACTATTAAAGTAATTTAGATTTCTTATAGTTGAGATTTATAGAAAGAGTTCAATACAAATAATTTAATACTGGAAGGCAAAGAGAACTTTAAGCAAACTTACTAGTTAGTTTAGGACCCTTACCAGTTTGCTGGTAACGCTTTCCGATGAATAGGCTAGCAATGACGTTTATTTGGAAGGAGGTAAAGTAGAAAAAAGTCAATGGATTTATCAGACCAAGAGGCTATTTTATTCTTTTCATTTTGAGAAACTGATGGATTTGTATACAAATTATTTATATAATTTTTAGCAATTATATGGAAGTAAGACAATAATGCTTCAAAATTTAATAGATATGTTTATTGAAACCCCAAAGGAATTTATTATGTATAAGTTGTTAATTTTAAATTATTAAAATAAACTCTCCTTTTTGTATAAATTTACGGTGGTATAACACGGAAAGTATTAGAAATATCGTATGTTTGATCTCTTTGCACATAAAAAAGTTCAGAAATAATAACATAAAACAAAAGTAATTTACTCCTACTAATTTTTAAGCTTTATTTCGTGATGCCTGTCTATGGTTACGTGTATCCCTGATTTTTAACTTGTAAATCTCCATCTCTCAAATTTTCATCCATTTCTCGTTGATATTTTAACAGAGGCTTGGACTCAGAAATCCCTCCTTCGTTCGATGTAGAACAGCTAGTGACTCAATATCAATATAAGAATAACTACTTTACAGTTCAAGTAAATTTTAGAACTTAGGCAAATTTATGTATGAGAGAATTGCATGCGTCAAAACTATAGGAACACCAAGGTAGTATAAGGTTTTTTTCATATATTATTATTTTCTCGTAAGTTACAAACAACTAACAGTCATACAAACAACGCGAAAATACGCTGGAAAGGCATCTTCTGTATAGAGCATAACTCGTGCTAACCAATTTTGTGTTTGCAAATTTTTTTATGTTTAATTGATAGCTCTTTAAGAAAACTGGACTGAACACAGAAAATGGTAAAAATATTAGTCCACGTAAAACATATCGGTTACTTCAATATAACGATAAATATACACGCCTTAAAACAAAATAACCAATAATTTTAATGTCTCAGTTACAAAATATCGGTTATTCTGGTATGTTAATCCAGTACTAATAAATGTGTAATGAGCATAAAATATTATTTATTGAGTATGAGTTATTGTAGTGCACGGCCAGTAAAACTTATTCCATATTATAAATACATAGTGCTTATTTGTGTAAGAAGAGAAATTATTCAAACGCTCTCAGGAAATTCTAAGAATGCAAATCTTTTAGAAGTGACATCCTCGGAGCACAAAGAAAGCCACATCCGCCTTAGTAAATGTGCTCAATCGGCTCTAATGACCATCATCCGTAATAAAATATATCCGCTGTCCCTAAATACTTATGGGTTTATAATTCAATTAAGATTTATATTCAAGTACCAACAACTCGTTCTTACAATTCAGACTAGAATCATATCGGTATAACTTACAGCTCTTACTAAATATACACACAGCCTGTTTGTTATTGCCTTACAGCTTGTTTTGTTACCAAATCTGGTTTTAATTGCAGCATGTTTTTATTTAAACTATTAATTTGAAGTATAATTTATTATCAATATTAAATTGTTTAGTACTGTAATTGTTCATTATTTTAACATTATATTTTACTTTCTAAGCATCTCTAACCAATTCTGGTATGTTAATTTGAAATAGTTGTTTAAATTAAGATGACATGTGTAGGTTTAGATATAGGATTGTTTTTTAAATACGTTCGTTAGTTGTAGTTATACTAAATATTTTAATTTACCGAAATATTAATTTATACATTTTACAGTTAACTGTCTCATGTTAGTGAATTTTAATTTTTAAATTGATATGAATCTGTGATTGCCAAAGCCAAGAATCTGTCTCATTATAGACAAATATGTGGTATTTTACATTTTCAACGGTTTTACCTTGACTATTTTTGGAAAATAACATGACTCCGCATTTTAGTAGTAAAGTTTGTGACTGCATCCGATTTCATATGCTGCACGTAAGAAGAACGTGAACTGGAGCTAAACTCAACATTCGGATTGAATCAACCCTTAAAACCATAGCTGAGTTTTGTATAGACAACTTCGCTCCACAGTACTTTGCGATCGTATCAGTTAAATAGTAGTTCACAATTAGAATAACTTTTCACATAAAATGCACTTCTGCAGTCTAGGTTTCTTCAAGGCTTTGTTTTGAGCTTTTTCGTTCCTCGTCACCTTTTATTTTTGGATCACTTCAGACGAGCATAACTCCAGATTTCAGGTATCGAGTCTATGACAGTATCAGATTTCAGATGCTGCTCTTGCGTGCAGAGGAAGGTGACCAATAGCTAAACTCTACATAGGTAGTACTATTTTCACTTCTTATGTTTAACCAGTTAAGTTTTCTCATATTTTTCTTTGTTTTGCTATGTTTAATGAGTTTTCTATACTTTGACAGAATTTATCTTGAAAAGCTGAGTTTGTTCTTTGATTAAGAAACTTTGTTTATTTATTTATGTATTTCAGTGTTCTGTTCTGCATTAAAGACTGATTAAAGATTGTATCTTTGTTGTTTTGGGACAGAAATATCAGAAAGCTTATGAATGATTGATGGTTTTAGGGATTAAAATAGTTTTTTCACTTAACTTTCTAAATGTTATACATAAAACATTTTAAATTACATTAAAATACAAAACCAAAATTTAATACATATTATTGTATGTATACAATAATATGTATTAAATATTGGTTTTGTATTTTAATGTAATTTAACAGTGACCAATATAAGCTCCATCTACAGCATAAAACATTTTCTAAAACTTGATGATTAGGTAAAGATTAAAATAAATTCTAGTTTCTGTCTCATTGATACACATGGTAAACTCTTCTTTTTTTCTGTAATAAAGTACGATAATTCTGCATTAAGATGCTGTTTAACTAGTCATACCGGAAACGTAAGTATGAAGACGATTAACTATTAGAGAATGACATCCGTCACTAGGAACATGCTAAATAGGCTAATGAGTAAAAAACACATACCTTCTTAAGAATGTTGTTTCCAGAAAACGCTAAAAAATTTCTGAAAGTGTTTAAAACGTATTATATTATTAGCGTCAACAAAATAAATTGAGAAAGTGTAAATTTTACAGCTTTCACGGATGAAAAAAAATTTCACCAATGATTGAGATAAAATATAGTGCGGTAGATATGAACACTTTCCAAAACAGATGTTAAAAGCTACGACCTAATCCTAATCCTGTTGTTCTTGGAGCAGTGCCCCATTTAATCAGTATGTATTTTGATACTGGCTGCATCTCTTAATACTCTTAAATGTCACTACCAATTAGAAAGCCAATATTGTTACCTAAAATGTTAAGCTCAATTTTTTAAACATTTAATGCCAATTTCAATATTTCCAATTGCTACAAATGTTTGAGAAAAGATTGCAAGTAGTAACAGTAATAATAAAAACTATACGAGTATGCTGGAAAATTTTTAATCTAATGCTTTGTGATAAAACTCATTTCATGCACTGCCCCACCTAAAATGTTTAATGATGTGGCGGTTGAAATGGAAAAATTATGAGTTAGTACTTTTTTATGTGGTTTTTCTAAATCTATTTACTTTTAGTAGTGATATGCTGTTACATGAGATGAAATACTAGGTTCCGGAGAAACCGAGTATACGTCAATTTATAACTCGTAGAGTCCCCGCGTGTGGGTACGTGTGTGAGAGCCAGTACAGTAGGGTGTTCATTAAGGCCGCTGCATTACCACAATTTGGTTCTATATTATACTTTTCCTGCCATGTGCAGTATTATACTCTCCATTTATTCGTAGAAGATTGTCAAATGAATTTGCGATATGTACCGGACGTGCTGTGAGAAAACCGTTGATCAAATCAAATTGGCCTGTGGACAGTGACAAATGCCCTTCTATTAATATAGACAAGTAAAAAGTTATTTAAGTTGTCGCACACTGTGAGTTTCCGTTTTGATCCTGCGGTGGAAACAGGCTGCATATCTAAATGTGTGGCTGAAAAGTTGTAACAAAGTGACAACTGTATGGAATCAGGCATCACTGTAAGTGATCATTAAAGACACATGTCGAAGGGTACTGATAATCTGCATAAAATTACTCACAGAATCCCAAAGGGCCTCCGTATCTTGGTTACAATTTATTATGCTGGAATAGGTCCCTCAAAGGAATACCCCGAAGGCGGAAATCTTGACTTCCTCTAAATGATTGTTGAGGTGGGTGAAGAACCTTCCCTTCCTTTGACGCAAATATGTATGATGATATTATATTTATAGTAGGGCTTTTAGTATTAAAATAACAACTACTTTAAGGGTTTTAGCACAATATGAAGTTTGTTTAAATATATTGCTTTCGTGTTGATATGTTTTCATGCTATTACACATTGTGGAAACGTCTTAACTGTTATTATAAGTTGTTAGTTAATTACATGGATTACAAAAGTTATTCTTAAGATCGAATCTGTACTAAGAAAACTGCACATTGTTTAAATTTTCTTTTAGAGAAATTGGTATGCTTAAATTTTGTAAATAATTTTAAAGGATATATAAAGAGAGAAAAACATTATTTTAACCCCAAAAATAGTATAGTCGTATTTCTTTAGAAACAATTAAAAGTTGTTATTTTGAACGCGGACCAGTTAGAGATAAAACGTATAACTGTGTAAAGCAGGTAGAAATGAAGACATCAGGAATTCGCTGAATTCTTGTATGGACTGCTAAACTTTGTTTAAACAAGAGTGACGATTGAGGTATGGAGTGCAACTACAAGTAGTATTAGTTAGGAGATTCGGTATTCATTATTGAGGACGGTTTCTGGAGAATTCAGGCTTAATTATTTTCTACTAGGTTTTAAGTTCCTTTAGGTTTTAATTTGACTACAAAGATTGCAATGCCTTAAGTTGTGCAGTAATTTTCGTGAGTAATAATTTAAGTAAGAGGTTGTGGGATATTAAATACCATTTAAATAAAATATAAAGTGCACTTTATTTTAATTACAGTGAATTTGAAATTTACGCTTTAACACTAAATGTATTATAATATATTGAAGAATTTTGTGTAATTTCGATAGAAATAAAATTTTCTTTTTATTAACAGATATTGCTACATTATTTCTTCAATGAATGACATTCTTCAAGAATGTCATAATTATTTAACACATTAGCTGCCATGTGTATCAATATGACTCGCCTTCGGCTCGCTGGGGGCTACGCCCCCAGGCCCCCAAAGTAAACGCTTGCAAATTCGGGGATAAGCGGAATTCGGTGACTGGTTAAGTCCGGACATTAAGTAAATGACAAGGGATTTAAAAATTGACCTTTTTCATAGATTTTTTTCCGGATTCGTAAAAACTTTTCACTTTGAGGGCATTTTGCGGTTAAACCGTTAGAGATACGACAAAAAGTGACTGGACCTTTCTTGTTGGAAATTTAATTTTGTCTAATTTAATTTCGATTGTGCCCTCAGATCTGATCTACGACCTATGGTTTAGCCAGAAATGAGCTCGGGAGGGAGAAAAGTCCTGCACGGGTCAGCTATCTTGAATTGTTTAGTATAAACATAATAAAAACCGACCTCAAGGCAGTATTTTAAGTCGAACAGGGGGTTTAATATCACCAGGAGACTATCTAGTCAAGGCGAGAAATTCCCTGGGTGGGTGATTAATGTTAAGGAGGTTAAGACAAGAGGGGGTTTAATTTCGTCAGGATATTGTCTGGTCATATGAACAAATTCCCAGGGGGGGTTAACGTTACCGGGGGATAAGTCTCCAGGGGGTTATCTGGTCATACCAGGATCTTCCCAGGGGGGGGGGGTTAAGAGATTTGGTGACTGGTAAAATTCGGACATGAGGTCATGGCAGGAAATTCCCTGGGGGGGTTTAATGTTTACCAGGGGGGTTAACACATCAGGGGGTTGAATGTACAGGAGGTTATCAGGTCATACCAGGAAATCCCCGGGGGGGGGTTAATATTACCGGGGGTTAATGACACACTTGGGCCTTTTTTAGAGGGTATTGTGTCTGTGAACATAATAAATATTCCTCTGTCCCTATCTACTATTGACGCTTAGCTAACGCTCAGCCAACTCCCGAAGTCACTGAACCTTTTCTGTAGATCACGTGATTTCCTAAATCCCGTTTAAAATTTGTTTTGAGTTACGACCAACCGTTTAGCCGCTATCAAGCCCGGAATGTAAATTTTTAGGCGAAAATGTCCAATATTTTCACTTAATCGCGTTTTGCGGTCAAACTAAGGGAAATATAGTAAAAAGTCACAGGACCTTTTTTGTAGGTCATCTTATTTCCTAAATAAAACGTTAGTCTTATTTTGACCTCCGACCAATGGTTTCGCCGCTATCGACCCCAAAAACAAAAGTTTCGCGTAAAAGTTACAACAAAATTGTACATAATCACGTTTTTTCGGCCAAACCAATCGAGATAGGGCAAAAGATGGACCTTTTCTGTAGATCGCGCAATTTGCTAATTTGATGGGTCAATCAGATTTGAGCTACGACCAACGGTTCGGCCGCTATCGGGCTTGAAAACATTATTTTTATCGAAAAAATCTCTGGAATTTCAAATGTTCGAGCGTTTTGTCGCTTAACCATGGAAGATAGAGCAAAAAGTCATTAGACCTTTTTTTGTAGTTCACTTCATTCCTGACCATGAATTTTCCGTCAGATCCGAGCTAGCTCCAACGGTTCGCCCGCTATCGGGCTTACAAAAAATGCCTGCAGGGGTGGAAGAATGCGCGACTTTTTGGGAATTTTTTTGAGGGGTTGAAAATGAAAAATTCTCACTTTTCGGGATTTTCCTGGTGGTTACACGTGGAAAGCTATCTGTGTACCAAATTTCAAGTCTCTAACTCATCTGGAAGTAGGTTAGAATCAGTATACGTGAGTGAGTGAGTCAGTCAGTCAGTCAGTTACACATGCGGTTGTATATATATTAGACTCGCCTTCGGCTCGCTGGGGGCTACGCCCCCAGGCCCCCATGATGTACGCTTGCACATTCGGGGATGAGCGGTTAAATTTACGCCTGTAAAATTCGGGGATAAGAGAGATTTGTTGATTGGTAATATTCGGACATGAGGCAATGCTTGGAAATTCCCTGAGGGGGGGGTTTTAATGTTAAACTGGGGTTAAGACATCAGGGGGTTATCTGGTCATACTAGGAACTTCCCAAGGGAGGTTAAGAGATTTGGTGAGTGGTAAAATTCGGACATGAGATCATGCCAGGAAATTCCCTGGGGGGGGGGTTTAAAAGTTACCAGGGGGGTTAACACATCAGGGCGTTTAATTTACTCAGGAGGTTATCTGAGGCCCCCTTTCGGGTATTAGCCAAATTCGGGGATAAGAATGATTTGGTGATAGGTAAAATTCGGACATTATGTCATACCAGGAAATTCCCAGGGGGAGGTTTGTAACGTTACCGGGGGTTTAAGGCATCAAGGGTGATCTGGTCATAACAGGAACTTCCCAAGGGGGGTGAAGAGATTTGGTAAATTGGTAAAATTCGGACGTGAGGTCATGCCAGGAAATTGCCTGGGGGGGTATAATGTTACCGGGGGAGTTAACACATCAGGAGGTTTAATTTACTCAGGAGGTTATCTGGTCATACCATGAAGTCGCCGGAGGGGGGTAAATGTTACCGGGGATAATGACACACGTGTGCCAATTTTATAGGGTTGCTCAGGAGTTAATATAGCCATGCCAGGAAAATTCCCAGAGGGTAATGTTACCGGGGGAAATGTTATGTCCGAGCTTAAGATTACTGGTTTGGGAGTGAAAAATTGACCAACTTTATCTACTTTTCCAGATTAATTCAAACTTTTGACTTCAAAGGCATTTTTGTGGCTTAACCGTTAGAGATACGACAAAAAGTGAATGGACCTTTCTTGTCGAAAATTTGATTTTTTTTTCGATTTATGCCATCAGATTTAAGCTACGACCTATAATTTAGGCAGTACAGAGCTTAGGACAAAAGGCTGCACTGGGCAGTTTAAAAATATCACGTAAAACTTAAAAAATCAATACTTTAAAACGCGTTATGCAGCCAAACCGTTGAGGATAGGGCAAAATGTTACTGAACATTTTTTGTAGATCACGCAATTTCTTAAATCCTTTTAAAAATTTGTTTTGAGCTACGACCAACCGTTTAGCCGCTATCGAGCCCGAAAGGTAAATTTTTAGGCGAAAATTTCCAAATATTTTCACTTAATCACGTTTTGCGGCCAAACCAATGGAGATAGAGTAAAGAGTTACTGGCCTATTTTTGTAGATTACCTCATTTTCCTAACTCCAACGTCTGTCTTATTTCGACCTCCGTCCAATGGTTTCGCCGCTATCGAGCCCGAAAACAAAAAGTTTCACGTAAAAATTACAAAACAATTGCACATAATCACGTATTTCGGCCCGAACCACTGGAGATAGAGCAAAAGGTTACTAGGACCTTTTCTGTAGATCGCGCAATTTGCTAATTTAATGGGTCAATCAGATTTGAGCTACGACCTACCGTTCGAGAAGCTAGCTCCAACGGTTCACCCCGCTATCAGGCTTACAAGAAATGCCTGCAGGGGTTAAAGAATGCGCGATTTTTGAGGAATTTTTTTGAGGGGTTTAAAATTGAAAAATCCCGGTTTTCAGAATTTTCCTGTTGGTTATACGGCAAAAGGTACCTACGTGCCAAATTTCAAGTTTCTAGCACTTCTAGAAGTAGGTTAGAATTTGTATACATTATCAGTGAGTGAGTTACACATGCGGCTGTATAGTATATTAGATAACCGTTAGAGATACAAGAAAAAGTGAATGGACCTTTCTTGTAGAAAATTTTGATTTTTTTTTCGATTATGCCATCAGATTTAAGCTACGACCTATAATTTAGGAAGTACAGAGCTTAGGACAAAAGGCTGCACTGGGCAGTTTAAAAATATCACGTAAAACTTAAAAAATCAATACTTTAAAACGCGTTATGCAGCCAAACCGTTGAGGATAGGGCAAAATGTTACTGAACATTTTTTGTAGATCACGCAATTTCTTAAATCCTTTTAAAAATTTTTTTTGAGCTACGACCAACCGTTTAGCCGCTATCGAGCCCGAAAGGTAAATTTTTAGGCGAAAAATTTCCAAATATTTTCACTTAATCACGTTTTGCGGCCAAACCAATGGAGATAGAGTAAAGAGTTACTGGCCTATTTTTGTAGATTACCTCATTTCCTAACTCCTACTTCTGTCTTATTTCGACCTCCGTCCAATGGTTTCGCCGCTATCGAGCCCGAAAACAAAAGTTTCACGTAAAAATTACAAAACAATTGCACATAATCACGTTTTTCGGCCGAACCACTGGAGATAGAGCAAAAGGTTACTGGACCTTTTCTGTAGATCGCGCAATTTGCTAATTTAATGGGTCAATCAGATTTGAGCTACGACCTACCGTTCGGCCACTATCAGGCTCGAAACTTTATTTTAAGCAAAAAAATCTCTGGAATGTCAAACATTCCCGCGTTTTTGTCGCTTAACCACACGAGATAGGACAAAAAGTCACTGGACCTTTTTTGTAGTTCACTTCATTCCTGACTAACGATTTTTCGTCAGATAGAAGCTAGCTCCAACGGTTCAACCGCTATCAGGCTTACAAGAAATGCCTGCAGGGGTAAAGAATGCGCGATTTTTGAGGAATTTTTTTTGAGGGGTTTAAAATTGAAAAATCCCGGTTTTCAGAATTTTCCTGTTGGTTATACGGCAAAAAGGTACCTACGCGTGCCAAATTTCAAGTTTCTAGCACTTCTAGAAGTAGGTTAGAATTTGTATACATTATCAGTGAGTGAGTTACACATGCGGCTGTATAGTATATTAGACTCGCCTTCGGCTCGCTGGGGGCTACGCCCCCAGGCCCCCATTTGGGTGTTGGCTAAATTCGGGGATAAGCGTAGTTCGGTGATTGGTTGAATTCAGACGTGAAGTTTCCAAATTTTATGTATCCGTTCTCGAGAATCTTACGGGTCGTAATGCTTCGCTAACGCTCAGCCAAAAGATGTGTGGTGTATAATATTAATCAATTGATGTGGTAGAAGAGTTAAGTTATGTGTTTGTGAAATTTGGAGACAAGAAGAATTTGGTTTTAAACCAAAGTCAGAGGACGTATGTATACCATAGTTTAATTTTCCGGATTTACCCAAACTTTTGACTTTGAGGGCGTTTTGCGGCTTAACCGTTAGAGATACGAGAAAAAGTAACTGGACCTTTCCTGTCGGAAAATTTAATTTTATCTTTCGATTGTGCCCTAAGATTTGATCTACGACCTACCGTTCAACCACTATCATGGAGAATGTTAAAGGGGGTTTAAGACATCAGGGGGTTTAATTTAGTCAGGATATTGCCTGGTCATATGAACAAATTCCCGGGGGGGTTAATGTTACAAGGGGTTAATGGCACACGTGGGCCTATTTTAGAGGGTGTTGTGTCTGTGAACGTAATAAAAAACTCTGTCCCTATCTACTTTTGAAGCTTCACTAACGCTCAGCCAAATCCCGATGTGGAGGGGGGTTTTAGTCACTCGTTAACGTATTAATAAGAGGTCAATCTGGAACCAGCACGAATCGCACTAATTATAGTTGCAAGATTTATAACCCCTAAAATTGACGACAAAAGAATTTGCCTTTTAGAGCATTTACCAGGCTTACGGAAAGATAAACGACAGAAAGCTACAGGACGTTTTTTGTTGATTTTATCAATAGCTAGTTATAAAAAGTTTTACATTTAAGCTACGGCCAACGGTTCGGCCACTATCGAGCCGAGAAGGTAAGTTTTTGAGTGATATTTTCAACACAATCACGTTTTACGGCTAAACCATGGAAGATAGAGTAAAATGTCACTGGACCTTTTGTGTACATCGCATTATTTTGTATTAAAATCAAATTTTTATTCTGGCCTAGAACTAAGATCTTGTCTGAAATAGAGCCCAGAAAACAAAATCTCACATAAAACTTAAAAAATGAAAACTTTAAAAACGCGTGATGCGGCCAAACCATTGAGGATAGCGCAAAACGTTACTGGACCTTTTTTGTAGAACACGCTATTTACTAAATCCCATTGAAAATTAGTTTTTGAGCTACGACCAACCGTTTAGCCGCTATCGAGCCCGAAAGGTAAATTTTTTAGGCGAAAATTTCATAATATTTTAATGTAATCGCGTTTTACGGCCAAACCAATTGAGATAGAGCAAAAGATCACTGGACCTTTTTTGTAGTTCACTTCATTTCTGACCATGAATTTTTTCGTCAGATCAAAGCTATCTCCAACGGTTCGCCCGCTGTCGGGCTCCAAAGGAAACCCTGCAAGGGCAAAAAGGGGTCAGTTCACGAATTTTTTTGAGGGGTTCAAAATTTAAAAATTCCGGTTTTCAGACTTTTCCCGGTGGTTTGAAGATTCCAGCTACGTGTGTGCCAAATTCGGTGTGTTTCCAGCACTTCTAGAAGTGGGTTAGAATTTGTATACCCTATCAGTGAGTGAGTCAGTCAGTTACACATGCGGCTGTATATATATGGGACTCGCCTTCGGCTCGCTGGGGGCTACGCCCCCAGGCCCCCATGATGTACGCTTGCAAATTCGGGGATAAGCGGATTTTCGGGGACAGGAGGGATTCGGTTTTTGGTTAAATTCGGACTTGAGGTTTTCAATTTTACGTGTCCCACACTGTGTCCTTTCTCGTGGGAAACACATTATCAAACAATATTTAGTGTATAATGTGGTTCTACAATAAAGTTCAAGTAATATATTGCTGTATCTCCCTTGGGTAGGCCATGAAAACGCGATTACGTGCGAAATTCTTTTAATTTTTACGCGAAAATTGAAATTTCGGGTCCGATAGCAGTCTAAACCGTTACTAATATTGTTGACGTATCACGTGTGCAAAGTTTGGGAGATTTATCGGTACATATATTTCTGTCAAATTAGTTGCAAGTAACTTTTAGTTAATAAAACTGTTGTTTGCCCGTTAGTATGTCATGTAAGCACGACGTATCCAGTCTCGCCACGAGGAACCCAACAAACACTGAGACCATATATTATTAACAAAATTACAGCTATCGTTGGTTAATGATGTTCACTCATATCGTGTACAAATTTAGTTTGTTT
Source organism: Homalodisca vitripennis (assembly GCF_021130785.1). NCBI lineage: Eukaryota > Metazoa > Arthropoda > Insecta > Hemiptera > Cicadellidae > Homalodisca > Homalodisca vitripennis. The sequence goes on along the minus strand of NW_025780317.1, from coordinate 21,982 downwards.
ATATACTTGTGTCAAATGATTTGGTAACAACTTATTGAATATTGTTTACACATAACGTGTGCAAGTCGGAAGATTTAGCGGTACGTATATTTGTGTCAAATTAGTTAGTAGTAACTTATAGTTGATAAAACTTGTATGCCCGTTAGTTTGTCAATGCTTTAAATGTAATCATGACGTATCCAGTCTCGCCACGGGGAGGCTCTCAAACTTTTTAACGGAATTACAGTTATCATCGTTGGTCAATTATGTTCTTTCATATCGTTTACAAATTTGCATATTAGGTTCTGAGTATACTTGTGTCAAATGATTTGGTAATGATTTGGTAAATGATTTGGCTACGCCCCCAGGCCCCTAAGTAGGGTGTTAGCAATTTCGAGGATAAGCGTATTTCCGGGAACAGGTTAAGTTCGAGCATTTGTAATAAGGTTCATTCTTAATAACTGTAGGTCAGACAACTTATTAGTGCGTTGGTTAGCGAATGATGTATTTAATGTCACACGAGGTTGTCAGCTTATTAGGAATGTGATTAAAATTATTCGATTTGACCGTTGGTAAAAAATCACGTCTTTTCTTAGTAACCTCTATTTGGTATTATAACAGTTAAGCAGGCAAATATAAAATAATATTATAAATAATTTAGAAGTAACTTAATGTCGAGAAAGCTGGAAATAAAGGATGGTTTATCATGTATCTCCCCAAGTAAAAAATATGGGCAATTAAATAGAAACATATAGGCTGTTGAAATAAAGGAAAAATTAGATGAATAGCAATTGGAGGCAAAACTTTTGTTTTGATCCATGGTTCACCCAATGCTTCTTACATTAGTATGATATATCTGATCTCAATGCGAAGAGGCCGGAAAATACTTTAAAAGATGGTAGAGAAATAGGTGGTTAAAGTTGATACCTCTTAGTGGAACAATTTCGTTTGTAATTAGAAAATATTTACTGGTTTATACATGTGTACTTATTGGTATTAAAAGTTGTTTGTACTTGTGATTGCGTGTTAGTTCACCAATGGTTTTTAATTTTTGCGTGGTTTATTTAGTCTCATTGTTATTGTTGTCTCCATATGTTACTACAACATTAACTAATATTGTTCTAGCAACATGTGTGCAAGTTGGGAGATTTAGCTGTGGCTATACTTATGTCAAATTAGTTGCAAGTAACTTTTAGTTGATAAAACTGTTGTTTGCCCGTTAGTTTGTCAATGCTTGAAATGCATGCATGACATATCCAGTCTCGCCACGGGGAGGCCGGCAAACACAGAGACCATATATTATTAACAGAATTACAGCTATCGTTGGTTAATGATGTTCTCTCATATCGTGTGCAAATTTGCATATTTAGTTGTGTATATACATGTGTCAAATGAGTTGGTAAATAACTTTTTATTGTTGATAATGTTGTTTGCCCGTTAGTTTGTCAATGCTTTAAATGCATGCATGACATATCCAGTCTCGCCACGGGGAGGCCGGCAAAACGTAGAGACCGTATATTATTAACAGAATTACAGCTATCGTTGGTTAATGATGTTGTCTCAAATCGTGTGCAAATTTGCATATTTAGTTGTGTATATACATGTGTCAAATGAGTTGGTAATAACTTATTATTGTTGATAATGTTGTTTGCCCGTTAGTTTGTCAATGCTTGAAATGCATGCATGACATATCCAGTCTCGCCACGGGGAGGCCGGCAAACACAGAGACCATATATTATTAACAGAATTACAGCTATCGTTTGGTTAATGATGTTCTCTCATATCGTGTGCAAATTTGCATATTTAGTTGTGTATATACATGTGTCAAATGAGTTGGTAATAACTTTTTATTGTTGATAATTGTTGTTTGCCCGTTAGTTTGTCAATGCTTTAAATGCATGCATGACATATCCAGTCTCGCCACGGGGAGGCCGGCAAACGTAGAGACCGTATATTATTAACAGAATTACAGCTATCGTTGGTTAATGATGTTGTCTCAAATCGTGTGCAAATTTGCATATTTAGTTGTGTATATACATGTGTCAAATGAGTTGGTAATAACTTATTATTGTTGATAATGTTGTTTGCCCGTTAGTTTGTCAATGCTTGAAATGCATGCATGACATATCCAGTCTCGCCACGGGGAGGCCGGCAAACACAGAGACCATATATTATTAACAGAATTACAGCTATCGTTGGTTAATGATGTTCTCTCATATCGTGTGCAAATTTGCATATTTAGTTGTGTATATACATGTGTCAAATGAGTTGGTAATAACTTTTTATTGTTGATAATGTTGTTTGCCCGTTAGTTTGTCAATGCTTTAAATGCATGCATGACATATCCAGTCTCGCCACGGGGAGGCCGGCAAACGTAAGAGACCGTATATTATTAACAGAATTACAGCTATCGTTGGTTAATGATGTTGTCTCAAATCGTGTGCAAATTTGCATATTTTAGTTGTGTATATACATGTGTCAAATGAGTTGGTAATAACTTATTATTGTTGATAATGTTGTTTGCCCGTTAGTTTGTCAATGCTTTAAATGCATGCATGACATATCCAGTCTCGCCACGGGAGCGGAGGCCGGCAAACACAGAGACCATATATTATTAACAGAATTACAGCTATCGTTGGTTAATGATGTTCTCTCGTATCGTGTGCAAATTTGCATATTTAGTTGTGTATATACATGTGTCAAATGAGTTGGTAATAACTTATTATTTTTGATAATGTTGTTTTGCCCGTTAGTTTGTCAATGCTTTAAATGCAATCATAACGTATCCAGTCTCGCCACGGGGAGGCCGGCAAACACAGAGACCATATATTATTAACAGAATTACAGCTATCGTTGGTTAATGATGTTCTCTCATATCGTGTGCAAATTTGCATATTTAGTTGTGTATATACATGTGTCAAATGAGTTGGTAATAACTTTATTATTGTTGATAATGTTGTTTGCCCGTTAGTTTGTCAATGCTTTAAATGCATGCATGACATATCCAGTCTCGCCACGGGGAGGCCGGCAAACACAGAGACCATATATTTACAGTAAACTTATTTACACAGACGAGGAGTTTTTGTTTTGGCAGACCCTCTTGCCTACTGCCTTATCAGTCAGAACGGGGAGTTTTATATATTTACATATTTACCGAAAACTTATTTACACCGACGAGGAGTTTTGTTTTGGCAGGCCCTCTAGCCTACTGCCTTATCAGTCTGAACGGGGACTTTTATATATTTACATATTTACGGAAAACCTATTTACACCAACGAGGAGTTTTGTTTTGGCAGGCCCTCTAGCCTACTGCCTTATCAATCAGAACGGGGAGTTTTATATATTTTACGGAAAACGTATTTACACCAACGAGGAGTTTTGTTTTGGCAGGCCCTCTAGCCTACTGCCTTATCAATCAGAAACGGGGAGTGGAGTTTTATATATCTATATGTTTACGGAAAACTTATTTTACACCGACGAGGAGTTATGTTTTGGCAGGCCCTCTAGCCTACTGCCAGTCTCAATCACGACGGGGAGTTTTGTTTCGGCAGGCCCCCTAGCCTACTGCCTAGCCAATCACGACGGGGAGTTTTGTTTAGGCAGGCCCCCTAGCCTACTGCCTAGTCAATCACGACGGGGAGTTTTGTTTGGGCAGGTCCCCTAGCCTACTGCCAGTGTCAATCAGGTTTACTAAAGAAGTTCGCTGTACACGATGTTCTTCGCGTAGGCGACTTCATCGCATACCCTATCTGGACGGACAAGGACCACGAGGTCTTCTGGTCGTCGAACTCTACTTAACAGGACGTACAACTGGCCGTGGGTAAAACAGTCAGTGCGAAGATCGACTCCGACAAGATCGATTGTCTGACCCTTGGCTCTTGTGACCGGTCATCGAGTATGCCAGCATCAGAGGAAACTGACGTCGACGGACAAGTAACGGCGAACCTTCAACGATCGCGAACCTAAACATTATTCTAGGAATGCCGATAGGTTGCGCGTCGTGAGGGCGTCTGACGGTGACCAACCGGTTGGTTATAGCCGTCACAATGACCTTAGTGCCGTTAACGAGTCCGTCGGCGATGTTAAGATTCCTCATGATTAGACACACTGAACCGATCTTAAGTCGCAGTACGTGATCTGGAATACCCTTGCCTGTAGCCTGGTTTAGCAGAGGAACTTCGACGCCAAGATGATCATCGTTCTCAGTGTCCACAGAGTCGGCGCTTCTCAACTCATGAAGGCGACCATCAACGGAGTCCAGGATGATGTCGTTGATTTCCTTGACATTCACATTCATGGTAGAGAGGATCGCGCGACGAGCACACTGATCGGGGATCGCGGAGCACTTCAACAGGGAAGACTTTGGAGATTAGGGCTTGTAGAGAAGTAACGTAATTTACTCCGGTCAGAGGAATAAGAGCGCCCCTCTCTTTGCCCTCCCCGAAAGTTGTGGACGGAACAGTGCCGTTGCCTACTGCGAGAAGGAAATCGGAGTAGTCAACGGAACTGCTCGTCCTGTGTGGTGTGGTCAGAGAGAAGATGCGGAACAGTCGCCACAGACGCGAGGCCCGAAGAGAAACGCACGCAACGGCAGCTGCCGTCCGTGCTTTTACAACAACGGGTGCGATCTGCCGGAAGTCCCCAGAGCACAGAAAGATCTTTCCTCCGAATGGCTCATCGCGGTTCATGAGATCTCGAAGTGAGCGGTCGAGGATCTCGAAGATGTAGCGATGGGCCATTGGGGCCTCGTCAAAGACGATGAGCTGTGCGGCTCTGATCAGTTCCGCGCGCTGGGATCCGTTGGTTTATGTTCCACACGCCAGTTCCGTCGCCGAGATCGAGCGGAAGCCGAAACATGCTATGGACTGTTGAGCCACCCGGCATATTCCCGGCAGCAATGCCCGAACTGGCGACGGCTAGTGCAACCTGCCGACCACTACGCACGTGTGCCAGTATGACACGAAGGAGGGATGTTTTTCCATATCCCCCGGGACCGTCGAGGAAGATGACCCTCGAAGTTCGGCGGTCACCGGGGTTGTCGAGAAGGGAAACGAACGTGTTGTAGAACGCGTCTCTGATCTCGTGAGAGCTTTGGTTCCCAATCCTCGACAATGGCCCGCTGTTGGTTCTCGCCATAGTCCAACAGCTCCCTGCCCAGTTTCAGTCGTGTCATCCTGCACATCGGGGAGACCACATTCCACCAAAGATAATCCCTGTCGACGTAGACTTCGATCGATTTCAATTAAAGACAGTTTGTATGCTTTTTCTAGGTCAAGCGGGTTTCTTTCCAAGTGGTCCTCGCATAGTGTGTCGCGGAACGCGTCCCACAGAAGAGCTGCGGGAGCACCCATGTTGCAGAGGAGCACGAAGAATGAACGCAGCCTTGTAGCTACTATAAACCCAGAGGCTTCGCGCAGTGCTTCGCGGTGCTCATCTTCATCCTCCACCAAGCCGAGATGACGACAGACCTCCTGAAACGTGCGGCAGCCAGGACCACCTCGTGACAGGAGGTCAGAGTAGCCGCGGCAAGGCGTGGACATTAGGAGCATCCGCAGGTAGTACAGCTCACCACGATTGGGCGAGACCCAAAAAAAGTCTGCATACCTTCTCCCCACGCTGGCGAGCAGTGATGAAGTGTTTTCCATCTGTATGTCTGTATAATTCTTCCGTGTTAGGTCGTTTCACGTGTAAAATTAATTTTTCAAAAAAAGATTGATATGTCATATTGTCGAAGATGTTGTCAACAGGTCTGTTAAAGTACAGTAATAACTTGGAACTTGATCTACTAATTGCGTCTGTCAGATCACCGGGACGAAAATACACATGCTGCTTTCCCTCAAGATGAAACAGGTAGACACTCGACCGACGGTTCTGACTTGGAGATTGAAAAGTCCAAGAGACGCCAGCAAGCGTCGCTTGCACCAACCATTCTCTTAGTCACATAGTTTTTCTACCTCGTCATCTTGTTGCCACAAAGGTGTAACTGTGACGTTTTGAAGGGATCCACCCTTCATCAGGTATTTAAATAAGTATTTTATGACACGACGAGTAGACGCAAGTTCCAAGTTAATATGGGCTTCGTACTTCAGCAATAGTGTGGCGTTATAAGGAACGACCCATCCATCGTGAACAGCAACAGACCTGTTGCGTGACGTAATTTGATCAGTATTACCATAGTCTCGTCTATACTGTACAAAAACCTCTTTCGTCAACGTGAGTGGTCTGGCACGAAGGCTTGGGATAAAACTTTTGTACAATGACCCTTTACAGCGTCCCAGCACAGGAAGTCGGTGCGATGATCAGTGCCACAAGGACCGTGGATCATGTGCTGCAACACCAACTTCCTGAGTCTTCCACCGGCTTCTTCTTCCGAGGGGATGTCTGCGCGGATTACAGAGTCGATTTCGTCTGCTTGTACTGGACCGTCTCCGTCAATCTTAAACACAATGTGGGCATGAGGAAGGCCCCTCATTTGCATTTCGATGACGTAGACGATATAGCTCGTGCAGCCGAACATCGCTCCGCTCCGCAGATCTCGGAGAAGCTCTAGAAGTTTAATCTGGAACACTCTGCAGGCCGTGCTAGGGTCACTGCGTCCACTGCCGTGGGGACACGCTCTCTTGTTCTCTTCCCAAGTAGCGCTATACGTAAACGTAAGAAAGTACGTTGGTGAACCCAGACGTGATACGAGAGCCATCGCGTTTTCGTACTGTATCTTCATGTACCTGGGCCCACCAGTAAACGTACTTGGAAGGTAAATCTTTCCAGGCTGTGCCCCACCCTCGCCTTGGACTGTTTCATCCCGAGCGATGTCATCTCTAACCTGCCTTCCTGCCGGACCACTGCGTTGAGCGTTAAGAAGCTCGTTCAGTTGTCCTATCCGCATGGCATTTTGGGCTGAGGATTTAGTCTGTGAAAATCTTATAAAACGTAGTCTCTCCTCTTCAAACCTCGCAAACATCTCGAACCTGCCAAGCTTGAGAAAGACGGCCAAGATAAGAAAAACGAGGATTAGAGAGCAAGAGACAACGTGAATAGTTATATTGAGAAAGTTTTTTGCCGTTATTATCCAGCATGCCGATGTACCAACCCAAAGTGCCTTGCGGATAGAGCAGTGGGTACTGGAAGGGCTCCATCAGAGGACTAAAGAGATCGATGGTAGAAGGTCTTCCAGCTCCCACTTTCCAGACGGTGAGCCGACGAGGCTCAGTGGACTGCGTCATCACAACTAAGCACGGCGTGAACTTCAATACCTCTTTGCCTGTCACCAAGAACATTGCCATGAGTAGCTCGACTTGTCAACTGGAATTCCAGGTGTGCATTGATCGAGGGTTCATTACTCAATCGCCGGAATTCACGAATATGTGGATTTAATGAATACAAGTGATTGGTAATGGCGTCAGTTATGTCAGCATCAAGTGATCTACTCATGGCTATGTTCCTGCGTTCTTCTCCATCGTCTATATACAAGCGGCACCGATTTACGAATTGGACGTCACCGCCCCTAGTAACAAACCTTTGGCCTGGGGCGTCCAAGCTGTACACCTGATGGTACATCCTCCCTTCGATTTTGAAAAACGAGAGGCCACTAGGATGCCGGTATCCGCCAGATATTTCGAGGGCACAGAGTGCAAAGAGGTCGTTGTAGGCCCGCGCTCTGTCGAGGAAGCGCCGATTAGAGTAGAATGGTGCATTGAGAGGTGGTAATTTGGTCACATTGTACGCTCCCTCACCACAACACCATTTTCTTCTCTCCTCTTCTTCCTCAAACAGAGGTGCTTGGCAATGAGAGCAGATAAATACGTCATCATTCCAAAGGCAGGTTTTTTTCAGTTTGTAGGCGTTTATATTAAAAAGTAATAGGCCATTCCAATGAGCCATTGGTCCGTGGGCAACGATGAGGCGAGCAAGAGAATTTGGCAAGTGACGAAGATCAGCTAGCTTAGGATTTAACAAACGGAACCCCTGAACTCTTTCCCGACTTGTTTCCACGTTTTGTTTGTAGTAGCGCTGAACAGCTTCTCTGTTGACATTGGGATGCTGTTGACTGTAACGGCGTACAGCACTTCTGTTGACCTCAGGATGCTGTTGGCTGTAACGACGGACAGCCTCCCTGTGGACTTCGGGGTGCTGTTCATGATACCTATGGCGTGCGTCAACACTTATTTTGGGATTCTGCTCAACGTATTTTCTCTTCGCCTCTCTCACTTGCTCGTCTCTTGTGGTTTTGAGTAGTTTGGGGCGTCCACGACGTACTTTCTTAGGTCTACCGAAAGGTTTATGTTTTATTACACTTTCTACACGAGATACAATTACTTTATGACTCTCTTCTAGTTTAAGATGTTCAAAACTATTTACTTTGTGGTCAGTAGACGCCATAGTACATGCTTGTAGTATATCTCCAAATGTTTCTGAATTAAATTGGGTTTGGGCTGGTTCACTATCACTAACGGTCGGCATACAAAATCTTAATCTGGTGACAGTAAACTGTCTCACTGACCCGTCCAGAGCAGCATTTGACAACAATAACGAGGCCAGAGCTGAATAGTTTTCACACTGGAAGAGTCGGGCCAGGTTGTTGTTGTCATCAGCCAAATCGTACATTCTGTCCTCGTTCACTGGATGAGGATCAAACAAGTACAGCTGTTCCTGGGAGCGCCAAAAAGCAACTGTGACTGTTTGTCCAGTGAATAGAAACCCAATTTTTTCAAAATCCTCAGCCATCAAAACATTGCAAAACATTGGACAAAGACATAACGCAGTCGTCCATATCTGCTCGAGAAAGGGGATATAGGGCATCATGAACAGATGAATTTTCTGCAACGGCAACGGACTGTTCATGGATGAGAAAATCGGTAGGAAGTTCATCTGCACACAAATACCGGCTTCCACCCATACGATTCTCATCCCGCAATGTTCTATAAAGAAGATCACCAGTGATGAGAATCGTATCGATGGCCGCAGTAGAAAATTCCAATCTAAGAGTTTTCCAGGCAAGGGCACAAGCAGAAATCGCAGTGCACTGCGAGTTTTTGCTCGTCGGAAATATCTGCTCATTCCCTTGATGAAAAGAGCCCTTAGCAACACAACTAAAAGACATTGTTTCTACAGTAAAGGGATAAAAGTTTGTATATCTATTCGTAGTCTTCTTGAAGACAAAGAAAGATTTCTCCGAAGAGTTAGTAAAAACAAAGTAAACAAAATATAATTATTGCAACAGTGTTAGACATGGCATAAGGTACGTTGGTACGTGCCGTACAGAGCTCGCCAAGCTCTATCTTCTACACACTGTTAACCAAAAACTTCACTATGAGGGCGTTTTGTCGTTTAACCAATGGAGATAGGATAAAAAAGTGAATTAAATTTTTGTAACTAAATATAATTTACTTTGAACGTTCTGCCCTAAGATGTTACATTACCAATAACCACTAGTTCGGCCAGTATTACTTATTTACGAAAAGTCTGCATAGTAAAGAATGGATTCAAGTTGTGAACATACACGGTGTGAAATTTACTCTGTCCCTATCTACTACCCGACTTTTGCAGATCACTTTATTTAATAAGAAGTGCTGAAAAAATATTTGGGTTATTATGAATCGCTCAACACCTATCACACTTTAAAACTCAGAAAAGAATAACCAGATAAAACAGAAACAATATAATATTATTGAAACGGTGTTTGACACGGCGTAAGGTACGTTGTTACGTACCGTAAAGAGCTCGCCAGGCTCTATTTACGACATTGTGAATCAAATATTTCACTTTGAGGGCGATTTGTCGCTTAACCGATGGAGATAGAGCAAAAAGTTACTGAACCTTTTTTGTAGATCGCGCGATTTGCTAATTTGATGGGTCAATCAGATTTGAGCTACGACCTACCGTTCGGCCGCTATCGGGCTCGAAACATTATTTTTATCGAAAAAATCTCTGGAATGTCAAATATTCGAGCGTTTCGTCGCTTAAACCATGGAAGATAGAGCAAAAAGTCACTGGACCTTTTTTGTAGTTCACTTCATTCCTGACCATGAATTTTTCGTCAGATCCGAGCTAGCTCAAACGGTTCGCCCGCTATCGGGCTCACAAAAAATGCCTGCAGGGGTGAAAAATGCGCGTTTTTTTGCGAATTTTTTTGAGGGGTTTAAAATTAAAAATTCCCGGTTTTCAGACTTTTCCTGTCGGTTACACGGCAAAAGGTACCCGCGTGCCAAATTTCAAGTTTCCAGCACTTCTAGAAGTAGGTTAGAATTTGTATACATCCATCAGTGAGTGAGTTACACATGCGGCTGTATAGTATATTAGACTCGCCTTCGGCTCGCTGGGGGCTACGCCCCCAGGCCCCCAAAGTAAACGCTTGCAAATTCGGGGATAAGCGGAATTCGGTGACTGGTTAAGTCCGGACATTAAGTAAATGACAAGGGATTTAAAAATTGACCTTTTTCATAGATTTTTTTCCGGATTCGTAAAAACTTTTGACTTTGAGGGCATTTTGCGGTTAAACCGTTAGAGATACGACAAAAAGTGACTGGACCTTTCTTGTTGGAAATTTAATTTTGTCTTTCGATTGTGCCCTCAGATCTGATCTACGACCTATGGTTTAGCCAGAAATGAGCTCGGGAGAAAAAGTCTGCACGGGTCAGCTATCTTGAATTGTTTAGTATAAACATAATAAAAACCGACCTCAAGGCAGTATTTTAAGTCGAACAGGGGGTTTAATATCACCAGAAGACTATCTAGTCAAGGCGAGAAATTCCCTGGGTGGGTGATTAATGTTAAGGAGGTTAAGACAAGAGGGGGTTTAATTTCGTCAGGATATTGTCTGGTCATATGAACAAATTCCCAGGGGGGGTTAACGTTACCGGGGGATAAGTCTCCAGGGGGTTATCTGGTTATACCAGGAACTTCCCAAGGGGGGTTAAGAGATATGGTGAGTGGTAAAATTCAGACATGAGGTCATGCGAGGAAATTCCCTCGGGGGGGTTTAAAGTTACCAGGGGGGTTAACACATCAGGGCGTTTAATTTACTCAGGAGGTTATCTGGTCATACCAGGAAATCCCGGGGAAGGGTAATGTTATCGGGGGTTAATGAAACACACCAGGCCCCTTTCGGGTGTTTGGCCAGATTCGGGGATAAGCGGAATTCGGAATTATCTTGGACCTATGTTATTTAATTTTTCAGTTATAATAAAAATTTTGACTTTAATGGCGTTTTACGGGTTAACCGTTAGAGATACGAGAAAAAGTAACTGGACCTTTCCTGTCGGAAATTTAATTTTATCTTTCGATTCCGTCGTCAGATTTTAGCTGCGAACTTTGGTTTAGCCTGGAATGAGCTCGGAAGAAAAGTTTGCACAGGTCAGCTATCGTGAATTGTTTATTATAAACGTAATAAAAAACAGACCTTAAAAGACAGTATTTTAGGTTGAACAGTTGGTTTAATATCATCAGGAGATTATCTAGTCAAGCCAGGAAATTCCCTGGTGGGGGGGGGGTTAATGTTACCGGGGGGTTAACACATCAGGGGGTTTAATTTATTTAGGAGGTTATCTGGTCATACCAGGAAATCCTCGGAGGGGGGTTAATGTTACCGGGGGCTAATGACACACCTGTCCCCTATTTTAGACGGTGTTGTGTCTGTGAACAAAATAAAAATTTATTCTGTCCCTATCTACTATTGACGCATAGCTAACGCTCAGCCAACTTATTATGTGGGGTTGTATTCACTCGTTAACCTAGCAAAGCCTGAATCCTGATTGAATTACACAAATATTAGTCACATATAGGCCTAATATATATTTAAAACACCAAAAATTTCCAATTCACGACAAATATTTTTGCTATTTATCGCGTTTTTCAGGCTTATTAAAGTACATACAGCAAAAAGTTACTGGACTTTTTTTGTAGAACACGTTGTTTACTAAAACTTATTAAGTCACATTTTTTGAGCTACGACCAACCGTTTAGGAGCCGCTATCAAGCCCGGAATGTAAATTTGTAGGCGAAAATTTCAAAATATTTTCACTTAATCGCGTTTTTGCGGTCAAACTAATGGAGGTATAGTAAAAAGTCACTCAACCCTTTTTGTAGATCATATCATTTCCTAAATCTAACCTTTGTTTTATTTTGACTTCCGACCAATGGTTTTGCCGCTATCGACACCAAAAACAAAATGTTCACGTAAATATTACAAATAAATTGCACATAACCACGTTTTTCGGCCCAAACCAATGCAGATAGGGCAAAAAGTCACTGGACCTTTTCTGTAGATCACGTAATTTGCTAATTTGATGGGTCAATCAGATTTGAGCTACAACCTACCGTTCGGCCGCTATCGGGCTCGAAACTTTATTTTAAGCGAAAAAATCTCTGGAATGTCAAATGTTCGAGCGTTTTGTCGCTTAACCATGGAAGATAGAGCAAAAAGTCACTGGACCTTTTTTGTAGTTCATTTCATTCCTGATTATGAATTTTTCGTCAGATCCGAGCTAGCTCTAACGGTTCGCCCGCTAGCGGGCTTACAAGAAATGCCTGCAGGGGTAAAGAATGCGCGAATTTTCGGGAATTTTTTTGAGGGGTTTAGAAGTAAAAAAGTCCGGTTTTCAGACTTTTCCTCCGGGTCATATTGTGAAAGGTACCTGCGTGCCAAATTTCAAGTTTCTAGCACTTCTAGAAGTATGTTAGAATTTGTATTATATCTGTCAGTCAGTGAGTGAGTGAGTGGTTTCACATGCGGCTGTATATATAATAGGATACACACAACGATTTCCTCTCAGGCCATGTGTATCAGTCTGATACACAAAGAAATTTTCCCTCTGGCCAAGGTAAATAGCTGTGAACATCACACCAGGCCATTACTGTTTTTTATGAATAAAACATAAGAACATCCCTTCTAACTTAGTAAATAGCTCAAAATCTGGCTCAAATTGTATAAATAAGTTATTTGTATAATGTGTATCAAAGTGATACACATGGCCCTGTACATAAAAACATATCTAAGGAAATGGAAGGAACATAAAGAAATGCTAATTATTAGTTAGGATGACAAAATATTTCAATTTATTATCAGGTTGTAAAATTATAATGTGTAAATAACGTTTAAAATAATATATTGTCGAAAACTTTCTTTAGGAAAATACTTGTTTAGGAACTAAAATATAAGCTTCCAAAAGTAATATTGAGAATGTCACTCTGAAATGTCAATAATAATCATGTTATAAACTTGTCAAGTGTTTTCGATGGATCTTAGTTTTTCAGAGTCGATGTATGTTTTATCATAAAATCCATGCTAAACACATAAAGTTAATTCCAGGACAACCACCACACATAGTGTAACACTTGTTTTGCTTGTTTAGCCGCAGTTGCTCTGCCATAACGTTCCGTCAGTTTTAGTGTAACACAAAGTACAAACCGACCTCTTTTGCGTTCTTCAGGTTCCAGTAACTCATGCTTACGAACATTGGGATTTCTCGGACTATTATTACCAGTTTCTATTGCCTCTCCAAAAATCATCGATGTTGCTAACTTCTCGCGAAATTCTGTGATTTGAACTTTAGAGTTGTTAGTTATTATCTTGTACAAACGCATGGGCATTCACTACTGCAGTATTAAGTAAGGAGCCTCTATTGCCACTTTTTTCGATACCACTTCACACCTTTGCGAACTGTTGTGGCCGTAGGATGCTAATTGGTCTGAAACATCAATGTAAGACTTGACGGTGTTATACTCCAATATCGTTGATGGTTTCTTGATGGGCCCCCGTCGGGATGGCACTTCAGTCAAAATAGGGACAGCCTTTGTTGTAAGAAATAGCACGTCTCTCTTATCTTTCCATTTGCCTACAATACAATTCTTATCACTCTGCAGTGTAACCATTTCTCCTCTTGAGAGCTTAGCAGACACAACCGGTTGAGGGTTGTATTTCATTTTTTTGTTTAAGGTGCCTATAAGGTGGGTTTCTTTTTTATTTAGCTGGTGAGCCCAATTCTAAACTTGTGTAAAAGTTATCAGTCACAAGAGTTCTTCCCGAGTTAAGTAATGGTGCCATTAGTTCCATGACAACATTAGTAGACAGTTTTTCCTGAAATGGAGTATTCCTTACCAGCGTATAGTTTTACATTCCACGTATAACCCACCTTGTAGGCAAAGTTTGAACAATTTTTAAACCGTACTTATGTCTTTTGCCAGGAATATATTGTTCTAAACCCCAATCTGCCTCGGTGTATGGAATCATTGTTTTCATCGATACAAACATTCTCATGGGGAGTGTATGCATTTTGAAATGTACTGTTCAATTTATCAATAAGGACCTGAATTTTGTACAACTTAGGTAAATTAGTTTCAGATGATTCATTATTCTGACAAGTGAAAATTACGTAACAACAGCTCAAAACGATTTCGGGACATAACTTTACTAATTTTTATTCTCATACACAATGGGTTTTCTTGACCAATACTTTTGCAGTGATGGTTTTTTGTCCAGTCCAAACCATAAGAGTAAACCCAGAAATGTACGGATTTCCTCCTTATTTGTATTTTCCCAAACTTGTACTCTTGAATGTCGACTAACAGATTCTTCTAAAATAACCTTTACAATTGATTGATCAGCATATCGGTTTGTCTCTAAAACTATAAGTTCAATAACTGAATCATCTACAAAGATATTGTAGCAATCAAGCTCACTTGGGGCTCCCTGCAGCTGTTCGATAATGTGATCTTTTATGCCGCCAGAAACAGTACAAGGATATTAAATTTAGATTACCTGATACATCATTCCACAAAACATTCAACTCATTAGGTGGTCTTTGTACGAGGTCCAACATGACGGCTTGTAGGAAGTTGAGTCGCATGTAGCATCAAGCTCGTTCACTTCGGTTAGCATGTGGTGGTACAGGTTGACATGTGGAAGGTTGTTGATCTAAATCATGACGTCTTGTGTAGTTATGATCTGTTAGGCCTACTCCACACATTTTTCTCTTCGCAGGACGACTATCCAATTCACTATCACTACTCTCACTGGACATGACATATTCAGGATCATCTGGATCACTCATATCCCGAAAGAAACTAAGTTCCACTACTTTTATCACTTTCACTGTCATTTTCCTCTAATTGATCAAACCAATTCCCTCTGATCTGGTTCCGAGTTAGCCATTATGGAAGTAAAGACAATGCACGTGGACTAACCTAAACCTAACCTGAATGTCTTGCTTCTAAATCAAAATACAAACAATAATTTATAACAGTTTGACAGGAAGAAAAATTAGTTTGTCATATGATTTAACAGTTCTACCAAATTGTATGCCTGAATTATTTGCAAACCAATTGTGTATGCCTCTTCTACCAGGCCAAGTGAATTAAATTATGCATGTTTCTTATGGTAAAATATGCAGCAGTTTGATACACAAGGCAAGGAACACTGGAATGTTTGTGTGCATCAATATGATACACACGGCCTAGGGGTTAGCCTGGCAATGTATTCAAAATAATACATATGGCCTGGTGAAATAGTTTAGTGTAAAACACCAATGGCCTAATAAGGAAGTATGTATGCAAACGTTTGGCAGTTAAAGTGTAAAAAATTTTTTGATTTATGAATTCCTTTCATACTCAAAATTTTACATATTTGTTTAAACTTATTTTGAAGTATTGGCTTGGGCAAAGCTGTAATATTTCTAAACTCTTTGAAGATTTTTGCGTGAAAAAACTGGTTTTATGTGAGTTACAAAATATTATTAAAGACACATATAATGTAAAAGGTTAATATGATTTTTGAACATTTTCCATCGTTATATCTTACAACAATGTAACACTGAGATTCGAGGACAGAAGCCCATCCTTTTCCTCAGTTGTCAATAACACTAATAATGGTAAATTATTATTAGGCCCAATTTATTACGAAGAAGTCCTATAATATTTGGTGTATTTTCTTCTTCATTTTATTATGAATGTTTTATAAAATGACCCGACACAGATAAAGTCTTAGTTCATGTTTTGAACGAATCTAAAATTAATGAAACCTTACTTGGATATTAAATTTTAATCGTGGAAAAAAGTTCTAGTATAGCTTGAGCTCGGCTTACCAATACTTATTATTGACAAACTCTGCTTTTCTTACAAAATAAAGATTTGGATCCTGGTGGTCACAATTTAGATAAGCGTTATTATAGCCTATTTTTAATTCAATAACGATTATGAAAGATGTAAACATTAATCCTGTATAACCAATTTTTATAGAGACCTGTATGACTAACCGATATCTTATTGTTGGGAAGTAGTTAGTTTTGAAAGTTGAACAAACTGAACACATAACCAACCTGAGACTCATGACTTAAGGTTAATGGTAAAGTTACCTTGAGTCGACTTGATGCTCAACAAGTAAGTGCTGCTTGTTTGAACCATGCTAACTAATTTATTCCGGAAATTCGCCGCCAGCCATTTTGAGTATGAAAATGTGGTGTTCTGCATTTCTATTGAGAGGGAAATTAAATAGCAAACGATAATATGGTACCAATAACAGTTTACAATTTGTAAAATTAAATATAACATATTTTCAAAATTAAACTTATCGTAGGTTGTACTATAAATAAAAGGTTGCAGGGTGCGCGATATGTCAGTTTCCCTATAATAAAAAAATTAAAGCGTGTCAGCTTGATTGAATAAAACACTTTTAAACAAGAAAACAAATTCATTACAAGATATTACTTACATATTACCATACAGTGATATAGCAGATTGTACAAAGTGGTCTACCTTAATTTTGTATTCACTTAATACAACGACTGAGAACAAAATAAAAGATTTTAGTAATCAATTTTTATCGTTATTAACAAGTTCAAATGCATTTTCTATATAGTATATTGACTTTCGTCAAGAATTTGTGGTCATGGGGTCAGGTCTGGCGAGCGCTCAGGACAATTGACTGTACCACGGCGACGAATCCACTCATAAAATGTGTTATGTAAAACATCACGAACTTGGACACCGGAATGAGCTCGGGCAGCAATATTGATTTTGAGCTCGGGAACACCTAATTACTTCTTGCAGCAACAGGAAGTAACTTTCTGAGGTTAACATTCCTTGAAGGAAAAAAGGACCAATCAGTGCAGTACTCGAAATACATCTCCATACCATAAAACCAGGCATATTGAGTTCTGCTTGGATTACGTTCTGAGGATTTACGTCCGACCAATACACGCATTTATGCCGATTACTCGTCCATTTAGTTTTAAAAATGTCTCATCACACCACAGAATTGATCGCAAGAAATTTGGAACAGCCTCTAAGCGGATAATTATTGCTCCAGAATTCCAATCGCCTATCAGAATTATCCTCGTGAAGCGCTTGGAGTAAAGATGGACGGTAGGGCTTAAATTTTAATTGCTTTAAAACATTCTTTGCGCGCTTCTTCTAGATATCTCTAGTACAGCAGATGTGTTACGAGTCGATTCACCGGGCAAAAGCTTGAGCAACTGTCTGCAGGTTTTCTTCGTTGCAAAAAGGTCGTGAATGACCACACTTAGGGGTATATTAAACGCTTTCTGTGTTTTCAAGTTTCTTATTTAACTTACTCATATACTGCCAAGTCGGTATCAGCGATACTTGAGCATTTACTACTATATATTCTTCAATTATTATAGCACACTATTTTTATTATGCTTAAACCATAACTAAAGGATGTAAACTCGTTGTTGGCTTTTAAACATTTTAAAAAATACACAAACAAATAACAGACGCAAAGAGCGTCACTTTACAACTAGCCACTGGTACAGACAACAATTATCCTTACTCCAGGTTACTGCCAACTTAACATTGTTTTTCAACCTATCGAAACAATGAATCCCGATTTATAGGGAAACTTACATATGCACCACCCTGTAAAAACATCTAAAGAAACCCATATAAACGATTTTGGTTGGCAACAACCCATTTGAAAACCTTTTAAACTAGCTAAAATATACATACAATACCTTTCGATATTTTGTATAAATGTTTGGGGTGTAAGAAGCAAATAAATTTAACATTATATTAAAACTCATTGACCTGGAAGTGAGTCATACAGTAATACGATAAAATAATTTCCACCACAAATCAACACTTATTTTTGAATATAAATCTTGAAATACTAACCGACTGAAATAATTTCTAGAATTGTGATATATATATATATATATATAATTGGCTAGTGTCTAATTCTATTATACTGTTTCTAGATTTGGTGATGTTTATATATATATATATATATATATTATAATATTATATATACATCACCAAATCGAGAAACAGTTATAATAGAATTAGACACTAGCCAATTATATATTAATATTCAAGAAGTCGGCCAGTACAAGAGAGTGTATGAGTGTAATAATAAACTGGTGTTACCATCTCTGAAATAGACTGAAAAGTGTTCGTGTCTCGTCAGTAGAAGTACAAGACAGAACTTAAAAATAAACAATGTACAATTATTTAAATGCCACACCAAAAACTTTTATAGAGCAACCATAGTCTATCTAGATGGTACAAATTATAAAAAAATATTATTGATATTCTTTACAGCGCTTTTAATATTATTCGTTTAAAAAATATAATATTATTTCAAATATATTCATTATTAAAAAAATAATCAGCAAAATTTATGTAAATTGGATCGTTTACATAATTATTATATTATAATTAACAATTATTATTTTTTTAAACAATATTAATGTAAAAAATATTAAACGTACCATATATCTATAAAACGTTAAAGAGTAACAAATTAGCGAATTTCTTTTTTAGGATATATATATTAAATACGGATGGAAAGCAAGTATCCAAATGTATATTCTCCTACCATAAGATAGAGTTTGTTCCGATTTAAAATTAATTATTCCCGAACAGAGTGCAAAAATCACTTGAATTTATTCGAAATTAAAATTAAAACTTTTTGAACCTTTTACATTAATTAATGAGTAAGGCTATATGTAGTCTTGTTATTTGGCATTTATTTAATATAAAATCCCTGTTGAATTATCGTGAGATTCAGCCCCTGCTGCTACTTATGTTGAATTTTCCACCAGAATTGTTGACACTACATGTTTATATGAACATTTATAATAATATATACCTATAATATAATAAGAATTTAAAATTTAAGTTTTTGTCCTTTTCAGTCACCTAAACAAAGAAATTACTAAAGATTTATGTAAAACATTTAATAGTATCATTTGATACTGCACTTGGACTTGCACTTAGAAAGTGGTGAATATTAATCATCAAAATTTCACTCAATAAATTTTTTCTCACTAACGTAGAATATTGCACGATCATCTTCACAATACAATCAATAAATTATGTAGAACTGAACTGAGCTCGAGCGTCGGCTAGCCAGATTTACCGGATACCGTCCCCATCTACCAATCACTGCCGAATCTTTTACTACATGTGGTCGCCCTTCCCACTTGCAATAACTGCCTTTGTTCAAACAAAGATTTTCAGTCAACTTGTGTTGTCTTCATATATAAATGTTCAAAAACTTGTCATGCTTTATCACAAAACCAAGCGCACATGCCTGGAATACCATCTCAAATATTAGTAATTATTTTTTAACCATATTTTATCCTCTATTTTCACGGTTAAGAATGTATATTTTATAATTAGTTAATTTGCGATTACCAAGGCAATTTGGTATAAAATGCCTACATTTCAATCTAAAACCAAGCAAAACGGCTATTGACCAGTCGAACTTGATTTTTGACCAAAGCAATGTTCAAAATCATTTTGACCTTGTCAAAAAAGTGTTGATCTAACCAATAGTGGTTGTAAAAAGTAGCTTTCCCGTTAAATTTAATTTAAAATATTTTGTAGGTGATAAATGAAGTCCAAAAATTAGTTTTGACCTAGTACAATTACTCACAGTGTTTATTACATTGTATCGTTTTGGTCAGAAATAGCGTAGCACGTGGAATACTTAATACAAATTTAAATAACTTTAATAATTCTCAGATTTGTAGCATTCACCGCTGTAACCTATCCGCCCCACTCTATCTGCTCAGTATTATTATATCTATTCTCAATCAAATAATTTTACTTTTATAAAATAAAAAGAAAACTAATACAATTTAGTATAGCTTACACTGAAGGAATTCATAACTTTTAATCTTATTATATCGCACATAAACATTTTCACCCTTTATACACAGAGAACCCACACAATTTGTAAAAGTTCATTTGTTACAAAATAAAAGTAGATAATATACCACATGTAATTACAAATTAGGCTTTTTATATTGTGAAGGTATGTCTCATTTTTCAGTTCGGACTTAAAATACCTTTTCTTTGTTAATATGTTTACGATGCATTAGGAGGTAACCAAAACAACTATTTTGGAGTAATTGAATTCTGTTCTTCAACATTTATCTATAAAAGTTTATCCTTTGTCACTTTAAACAAAAGCTACACGTTTCTAAGACCATCACATAGGCTGTAGAAAATGAATTGACTTTCCCAAAAAATTATAAAAATATGCACTTTATTTAATTTTATGAAATAATTCAAGACAATTATTTGAAAACAAAGCTAAATATGAAAACCGTGAAAAAATTGAAAAACTAATTGTATAAGCATTTACTATTAGAATCACTTATTATGATTGACAATTGTGAATGATTATGTGCATGCAGTGGAAATCAGGTAAAGGGAAGTTCATTTTAAACTTGTCATAGTAATACAAATATTGTAATTAATAAACAACTCCTTTGCGGCGATATTACTTGAAAACTTGGAAGATCAAACTCATTGCTTTGGTTTGGTTGGTCCAAATTAAAAAAGGATGAGTGATTTGGCCTGAACTCGTGGATGAGTAATGTAATCTAGTTGCAGGTATTTCTGAGTTTTAGTTGATATTTAATTTTTTTACTTATACACTTGTTTTTTATTATTTTCATTTATCGGTCTGTTTATTCAAAACTACAGAAATCTCCTACTATTTTTAAATATTTTGTCTGTTATTTCCTGCTAGTGCAACTACAGTTTGATGATACAGGGACAGACATCTGAATTATAACAAATTTTTAAATGAAATAATAATATTTAAATTTGAAAATTAATAAGGATTGATTTAATCACTTTGGCATTTAAAAGCCAGATTATTCGCTCATATCCAATTCCACTACAGTAAACCATATTATAATTGGATTAATCCCCCCCTTTGCTTTACCATCGTATCAGTTCTAAACCTCGCCAGAATAAAGGTTCTATTAGAAATACACCAGTGTCTACATCTCATATATCTCGCAACAGTCTACGTGGGTATTACAAATACTGTGCTTTAACTATGTGCATAAACATCTCATCGTTGAAATGAAATGAAATTAAATAACTTCGCATACATATTCAAATATATGTATAATTCATTGTACAGAACTAGCATTAAATAATTAGTATTTTAAAAACGTATAAAACTCACACAAAAATAAATTATTACAAACTGACGAATCATTTAATTGACATTAGAATAGTATCTAGTTAGTTTTGTTGAATGTCTAATAATTAAGGTAAAATTATTAAATTTAATAAAAAAATAAATGTTCACAGCTGGTTATACAAACTTTTTTATTTGAAGTAACAATCAATTCATTCAAGATTTTGCTTACTGGTTTTAAAACAATACACTTATATATAAAAACATAAGTATAAAGATTTACATAAAGTAAGTTTTGCTATGATATACAGAGTGACCCACGATGAAGTTTAAAAGTTTGATTTTATATTACTTGCCCATTTATCCACAGCAAATTTTGAAACTCTACACAGTTAAAAAGTATATTTTAAAATTATTCTGTGAAAATTAAAGTTTCGTATCAGTTGTTGATACAAAAATGGTGAAATATTTAAAAAGTTTACCATTTTGCTTTCTATAAAAATGCATTTCTTGAATTACCTGATTTGATTACTGTGTTGCAGGTTTAAAGAAGTGCTGGTTAATAACGCTCATTGGTGAAAACATCCGTTTGACTGAAGAAAATTGCTT
>NW_025780316.1:0-47428 GCF_021130785.1 Homalodisca vitripennis | reverse complement strand
TACCTCGAGTCGCCCAAAAACCTTTTTTTATTTTAACGATCCTTTACCTAGTTTTCTCAATCCAGTGCCTAAACCCTTCTTTGCAACATGATTGAGGCCACTCCACTTTTTTTCTTCTGTTTGTCCACCTTTAAAATATTGCAACTCATTTAGATGTGCAATTGTTTTGTGCATCGCCAATCCGACAACAACTTGGTTGTATATCTTAAATCCAATGCTTTCCGAAACGCGCGCCATCAATTCTTTACTGCTGCCTCACACCTCCATTCTGGTGATGAAACCCTACATAGTTTTGGTCTACATACACCTTTGTGATTGTTGTTACCCAAGTACTGAACATGCACCAGGGTTTTTCTAATTTTTCGTTTTTGCTACCTCTACATTTGTTACAAAATTCTGGATATCACTTCAAAAATATATTAAACAAGACCTGTCAAAATTTCATTTACAACAACCTATCCCCTTTTTTGGATGTGAACCACGTTTCTGCCATGATCCGTCTTCAACTTCACAGTTTATTGTTGTCAAACAACCTCATTGTTCAGCATCTATAAGTTGCCATAAAACACTTTTTTACTTCGTCCATCGGGCTAATTCCAAATTCATGTTCCATATTTCTATGTTTTTTCTTTTGATGTCTTATAATTGCGTTGTAGGCTACTTATATGTGTTTTGTGAAAACCTTCTAGTAATTTCATTGGACTCATGTTCAAGGACAATACAAAACAATATCTAAAGCCCGCTGCCCCACTTTGCACAAAATTAGAAGACAAGATTGCTTTTACTACTCTGCGGCTTTTCGTCATAAGAAACCTCGCGGAGTGTCGTTTTGTAATTCGTTCGACGGGGGGACGTACAAAACCTGAGTCGTCATAATCAACACAGTCCAACAATTTTAACCCATTCAGGGTCACACAAAACCCCCTTTTAAATCCATTTGGTTATTCACTTTTTGAACCTCTCAAGAGAAAAACACCTTTATTTTACATGGAAAAGACTCTCCCTCTAAACCACCCCTTTCAATGCTTCTCATGGTTTTCGTACTAAAATAGACATTGAAATTAAACGTTTATTTTCTGGAATCCATTTAATTATAACACATTATAAACTATAAATCTAATTCAAATCCATTTCTTCCTACTACCCTTTTCCCCCTACGTTCACCAAAACTTATTTTTGGACCAATTGGTATGTCCATTATACCCCATTATTCAACCTAAACCCTACTTGTGGATCAAAGTTTATTAGGTTAGGCCTATAAATAATGAGCTCTAATACTTCCATGGTCTCCCCTTTCTAACAAACCCCAATTCCCCCCATTACACTAAGCTAGACTCTCCCACTCAATATTTCTATCACAAACTACCACAAAATTCTAACAAATTTTTCCCCACATAAATTTGATAAACACCCTCAACCAACAATTCTTTCCACCTAAAAACACAAGAAACTGCCATCGAATTACACATTGTTTTAAACCAAACAGAATTATTTTGTGAATGTTCTTTTGTTTGTGATATTGCTACCATATGACTTCCTAAAACATTTGAATACAGATGTTTGAGCAAACAGTTGTATAGACTAACTAACATTACATAGCTAGCCAAGAAAGACAAACAAACAAAGATAAATTTAACTATAGAAACCCAAAGAGTACAAACCAATAATGCTTCTTACATGTAATAAGTTTCTTTTTGGGAAACCAGAAAATGTCGTGTTCACACTCAGGACCCCATTCATGAAAGAATATCAAATAAATATTATTATGAGATAAAATATTATTTTTTTTATTCATTAAATTTATTTGTTTTTCTGGTTCAGAAAATTTTAACCAAGAGAACCAGGAATACAGTATACCAATATTTTTATATTTCAACATTTTTGTACCAAAATTTTTTTGCCCATTTCTAGATAGACTCAGAATCCCCTTTTTTAAATAATATAAATAACCTGACCCCCCTCACATGTGTCCTAATGATTTTTAGGTTTTTTGTCTTGTAAGCAGTCTACTGACATTGTACCGAATCTTTCAAGTGCACTAAAGTGCATGACTTGGAGGTGATGATATGGAATATTATTGTAAACTACGTATTTAATGTTATATTAGGATACCGACCTTTCGACCTTATGAAAAATTAATACAAGTCACAACGGTTCAAAGGCGACGAAAATACTGAAATAATTATAAATTTTGTTTCTATAGAAACACTTTTGAACAATGCAGTTACATTGATTGACTAACGTGATGTTGTGTGATTTCATTGCGGGACTTTTCAACCACACAGTACGTAACAAAACAAAAGCGGTAAACCGTATCCTTGAAGATTCTTGCTACGCTACTACATTTGCGGCAATGAAGCGTAAAATTCTCTAATGTCTTTTAGAACTTGCAGCTGCTTTCTTTTTTAGAAAAAAAAAACCCCTTCGTTACCGTAGACCTCTTTTTACGGATGTAATATGATGGATTCCATACAGCGATTCTGTATAATTTACGAATGTAATTGCGGAAAGTCAAATTATATTAATGTTAGTGTTAGAACCGTAGGGAATTATTTTCGTAAGTTGATCTTATGAAATTAAAGTTTATTCGTTGTGGAAACTGCCTTAAGTTTATAAAAATTTCTACTGAATATAAAAACTTTCACACCTTAATTACGCAATATTTTCCAAATTATATTAAAATTTGGTTTTACATTTGTTCAAAGCTGTGAATGAAAATACTAATAGTAAGTTATAAAATCTGCGACAGATTGGATCTCCTTCATAAAGGGTTCACAGACCGAATTGTTTTTTTATTAATGATCAGGAATTTTTACACATGAAGAAAGGAGTGTGGATTTCAATCTCAGAACTCGAAAACGAAGTGTTATACTTTGTGTAAAACAATATAATGATGGCAAATTTCCAATATCCTGTTATCCTTTTAACAATACCCCATCCATCGTAAATACAAAACTTTAAACAAAGTTTTTCTTTACTTTAAAATGAGACATTTTGGAAAACACTATTGACCCTACGGCAAGGGGTGTGCAATGGGTTTAATATTCAGCATAGTTTTCGTGAAATGAAAAAAGTCGGCCAACTAGTACATATGGCTTCCCTTATTTAATTTTAATTTTATTTTATTTCCAACGAATCAACCATTACAAAAGCGAGCATAATAATTTTTATAATTATAGTTAATAAGCAACAATGTCTAACACAAAACTAAAAAAAAAAAATAAAAGGCAATTACAGGCAATAAAGGGGCACTTATGGGGTTATGGTCCCCTAAAGGCACCATCAAAAACCTAAAAACCCGAGCACAGGTGTGCGTGCGCGTCCGCGTTTGTGCCGCGTGTGTGTTTTGAAAAATTTCATAGTTGAAAGGGTCAAGCACTGAGAATCACATAGAGCTCTCTTGAAGGAAAGCCAAGGAAGCGCGAAAAAAAGTCCATGGTGTTCTGGTAGCAAGCATCCAAGTCTCTGGCATGCATCCTAATCACAGGACTTGTTGGCTGTTAGGAAGTTGTCACTGAAGCTCTTGCAAAAAGGACTCTATAGATCTCTGTGCCAGGTGGGAATTTTGGAAATTTATTTTTCTGTAGCAAGGTCTTGGGAAATCAATGATTCCCGGTTTTAACCAGCTTGTACAAGAAGAGAACGTCATGGATTGAAAGCGTCTTGTTTTCAAGTGAGAGTAGTTAAGTTAAGATAAGACGAAATCTCTTGTACTGGGGACATCCAGATACCTAAATCCAATGCAGGCGCACTCCCGCAATTCTCAGGAACCTCCTCTGCACCCTCTCAATGCTATCCCTCAAGTACAAACTGGTGTGTGGGGACACAACGATATTAAAGGTGTGGTCTTATCAAGCAGCAATTTACAGCGTCCTCAAAGACGCGCAGGTCGGAGAAAGGCCTTAGAAAACTCTGAAGATGAAGACCAAAAATTTTGAGGGCTCTGCTGCATGTGGTCTAATAACGTGTTGCTCCCAAACTTTGATTGGTGGTTAAATATAACACCAAGATCCTTGGTTTCACTAACCCTGACCAATGTGTTTATCCGTGATTGAATAATCATATATGAATGGGTTCATGGTGCGATGAAAAAGTAATAGAGGTGCATTTGCTCGATATTGAAAGACATTTTGTTCGTACTTACACCAACGGACAACCAAGTTGATGTCCTTCTGCAGCGAGAGCGCATTCATGGTCGGTAGAAATCTTCATGAATAATTTTTAATATCGTCGGCAAAAGAGCAGGTGGTTGCATTTGAGGGCATTAACGACATCATTAATGTATAGGTTGAACATGATGGGGCCTAGGTGAGAAACCCTGTGGGACGCCAGAGGAAAGGAAGCTGGGAAAAGGTGTGGGACAAGGTATTCTTGTATCTAACCTGAAGCATGCGCCCACGCAGGTAACTGTCAAGCCAGTAGAGAAGAGGTCCTGTGAAGCCATAAGCCTCAAGTTTGCGGATCAAGATGGAGTAGCATAGATCACCCTGTCGAAAGCCTTTGAGAAGTCCAGCTCTATTGAGTCCCACCTGCTGTCTTTGTGCAAAAAGCCTCTATGATGTAGGTTTGAAACTGTACGAGGTTAGTGGTTGTTTTGTTTGTTAGGACAGGAACCCGTGCTGACTTGGATTGTAGCATATTTCTGACTTGGAAAAAAATCTTATTCAGGACAAGTCTCTCAAATACCTTTTGCCAAGATTGGTAATATTGTTATGGGTCTATAATTTCTTATGTCCACTGGAAGAGCCGTTTTTGTGAATGGGCACTATATGACCTATTTTGAACATCTCAGGTAAAACTCCGCAGGATAGAGATTTATTGTATAAATTTGTGAGAGGTTGAACAAGCAGTTTTGCGCAGTGTTTAATTACGGATGGAGGGAATTGAGTCTGAACCTGGGCCCTTGGTGACGTCGAGACTGTTGAAGCACCTTCAATACATCCTCGGTATTAAAGTGGCAGGAGGATATTATGTCTTGGGAAAGTGAATTTGAGCATTCCATTTGTGATGTGTTATCATCAAGAGAATACACTGACCGCAAAAAAGTCAGCAAACATATTTGCTATGACGTTATTGGATTGAGACGAGTTGCCATCAAGGTGCATGGTAGTCGCAGTGCAGGTGGTATTTACTTTCTTCAGATAAACTCCAGAAAGCCTTTGTGTTTTCTTCATTGATTGAGATCTGCACCTTGTTGATGTATTGGTCAAAACAGGTTGCTGATAGGGTCTTGCATTGTGCTCTAACTATGGCGAAAACCGAGTATAAACTAGACTGAGATAAAGAAGTTTTATACCATTTATGTAGGACTTTCTTTTGAATGGTAAGATGAATGAGCTCCTTGGAGAACCATGCTGGAAAGACTGATCAACCCGGACACTTTGTGATAGGAGCTTTCTCAATACACTCTCCGATATGGTGTCAACAAACGCCTTGAAAGCTACATTTATGTCTTCATGGCAGGTGACGATTTCCCAGTCCAAGTCCTGTAGCTCTTGCAGGACCTTCACATTGTCACAAGCGTCTCACATTAGTGTGGTAAGTGACATTTGGACAAGACGACGTTGGCAGTGACGTTTTTAAAGACAGTGAAGGATGATGGTCGTCTCCTCAGGAAGTACTGGATCAGGATCACGACAGGTCGCCAATATCTTGATAAGAGAAGAACACAAGGTCGAGTATTACACCTCTGCGATTAGGAACACAGTTTATTTGCGTAAGGTCAAGCATGGTCGCCATATTTCGCAAGTGTTGTGTGACGGTCCAATGCCATTCACATTTGAGGAGGTCCAGTCCATGTTCGGTGGGTTTAAAACCACCCATCAAAATAATGTTGTAGAAAACCATTGGAGTTATTAATAATCTCTTCAAGTGCACCAGAAAGCTAATGTAAGTCGCAGCGGATTTGTTGGGTGGGAATATATATGCCACCTTAGAAGAAGCATTTTCACACCAGGGCACAGATGGATGGAAACAAAGACAGCTTCCAAAGGAGTATCAGTGGGAACCTCTGAGCACTTTATGTTTTGTGATATAGCAACCACAACCCCACCTCCACTAGCCTTTTCATTGGTTTCAGGACTTCTATCTTTCCTGAACACCTGGTGGTTAAGAAAGCCAAGCTCACTTGTGCATATGTTCGGTGTAAGGTTAGTTTCAGTGAGTACCAAAATATCGTGCATGCAAGAAGCTACCGATTGACGAAGTTCAGTAAGTTTGGACCTCAGTCCATTGACGTTTTGATAGTAGATGTCTAGGTAAGTTGATCCGTTGGAAGGTAGTTTTTTGACTTTTTAACAATGTGTCGGGTACCATTTATGTACTTGAGGGTGAGGGTCATTTTCAACCGTTTTCAGTTCGGGATTTCAGGGTTTGACGGAGCCCATCGAGATACTTCCGTTCTTTTGGGTGTCCTATCGTAGGAAATAGAGACCTCTGCTAAGCAAAGATCAGATTCTTGAAATCCGTCAGTTGAAAATCTTTTGAAGAAATCTCTTGCTTCGGCTGGCGTATTCAAGATGAGTTTGATGGGACGAGGATGCTCAGATGAGGATTTCCCAATCCGATAGAAAGTAAATTTGTCTATAGAGACGTTAGCAGCCGTCAGAATATTTTTAATTAGTTTCCAAATCGTAAGCCTTCTTGACAGACACCTGAGGGCTTTGGCCTTCAGGAGCATTGAAATAATAATAATGTTGGATTGTCCAGCTGTGCGATCGACCATCTCGGAGTAAACTTCATCAACAGACAACCGTGGGAGTATGTTTCCTTGTTTGGGCATCTTCAAGTAGATGTTTGACATCGACTTCTACCTTACATAGACGTGACTCGAAATCCTCCATGACCTTCGAGAGTTTTTCAGGGAAGCAATGTCGTTTGAAATCGGCTCGATGTCGGCTTTGGTTGCTAGACAGTTCATTTTCTTCAGAATATCTTCTAAAATGCCTGTAGAGGACGTGGGAGCTCTCCCCACATTGATACAGTCAACTCTGTTGCAATGCCATTTCAATGACGTATAATTAGAGTAGCGCCTGTAGTTAGACGAACTCAATTTAACGCATTCAGAATGGAAACCCATCTGTCGCAATCATATCACTTTATGCCTTTATCGCTTTCGGACACAAAAATCATGCAGCGCGCACAAGTTAATAGGGAATTCATGGTTGATTGAAGGCCCTCAAGAAAAAAAGAAAACCACTTTGTCCAGGTTAGTTATAATATGACATCTGTGTTGGTAAACGATATCTGCGTGTATTTAAGGACCCGAATATAAAAATTCACTGTACATTTCACAAAGACAAATATCAATAAAAGAATGCAAGTAAACTTTAAAAGGCAAATATGGTTAAATAACCTGTCCACATACACATTTAGTTTATGTTTACATTCTTGTTTACCAAGCACTGGAATTTGGGAATCCTTGAATTATATTTCCTTATAAAAAGCAAATGACAGCCCAGCGGTTCATCATCAAAGAAGCTTTCTTAAAAATAAAACTAAGAACAAAAACATAAATATTTGCTTTAAAACTCTTTGTCATAGATAAGGTAGAGGGGAATGGGGAGGAAGAGCTAAGATGGGGAAGAGCATTACTCAGTGCAAATGTCTCCCAACAGTTTAAAATCAACTCACGTGCTCATCAGTGACAGTGTAGTTTTCGGATTAACATACAAGTTTCATTTTCTTTTAGAATTTTCTAACTTTCCGTCAACATTCCAAACTAGATAATATAGTATTTTACAGTAAGATAATGGAAAGCTTCACACCAACAGTTGTTTGTTTACAGAGACAGACAGACGCCTCTTTGAGTTTGATCTGAAATAGTTCCTGGGTTGTCCTTGCAGAATTTGGTTGTTTTGTTATTGTTTAACTTTATGTTCTTGTAATCTTTCTAGTTTATTCGTTACAAGAAATTTGTTCCAGGTGATGTAGATTGTCTTAAAGCGTTTGCCTTACACAATCTTGATATGGTACCTACTCATTTCATACAATATAATATGGAAGGTTGGTATGGTATGGTATATGGTAATGTCTAAAAAGGGCTACTCATAACTTTTTGTAAAGCTATAAAATAAGAAATATAATATAAAATATTAGACGTTGGAGAATGGCACCAATTTTGTAGGGAATTTGGGATTTGTGGAAGTCAACAATAACGATCCTCACATCACTAGAGCTTGTGAAAAGAACTTGAAAATCTGTATCAATACGGATTCGGCATAGATAACGTTACAAAAATAGAACCCAACGTTTCGAGGATGGGATTCTATCCTCGTCTTCAGGTATAAGAAGCCCTAAGGTATTCTTTTTTTGACAATAGGAACAGGATCCTACAGTACATCTTGCCGGCCACATTTGGTTTCACCCCATTTTGGACATTGACCAGACACGAATCACCATCTTTTTACTTAACCGTTTGTTTACCGTTAGTAAGTATTCTTTAGGTTACATTTTACAAGTTGGGCAAATTGGAATTGAAATATATCTGGAGGAAGAACAGTAACGCAGAGTAACGCTCATTGGGGACGATTTATAGATTTTAATTATTTAAGCATTCAGATTGTAATCGATCCTGACAAACAGTTTCAAATTAAAATATCCTTTCCCAGTGCGAACAGAAGAACGAGCTTTAATGTATAATGATTTCCATGTCTCTGGCTCGGGCGTGTGGGAATTTTATTAAAATAAGCATATAGGTGGTAACTTTGTACTCACTTTGTACAGATGTTAACAGCAGGTTTAGAATAAACTTAATAAAATAAAATTTGTGTTAAAGAAAGAAATATATGTTGCCGCACCAGTGACAGACCAGCTCGTCATGCAGGAATTTGATTAAATAAATCGCATCAAAAATTAGGATTTTTTAATTTTACAGTGAAAATACAATTTTTGGCCAAACCAAGCGACATGCCAGTTTGTCCATGTCGGGACTTCTTCACTAATTTACAAATTCTGAACTAATTTGCATATAGTAAAAAACGTTTACTCATAGCACAGTAAAAAGTAAGTAACAATATGCTTGTTCGGTCATGATGGACTTTTATAAAAAAACACTTTATCCTTTTACCGATTGTTTTATGATTGGTGAGATTTAAAAAAGATCCCGCGAAAAATATGCCACAAAAGAGAAATGTCTATTAAACTGATACTTTAAAAACCTCAAATGACCAACCTTGGCAGGGATTGGGACTGCCTGTGCTTAAAACAGTTGCCGTGCATCCACCACTGTTACTAGAACCAACAGCAATGGCTGCAGTGACACTGTTATGCGCACCCAGGTTAGGGCATTACATGGTACTAGGGCCAGTCCTTGGGCAGGTCGTCACCCTTCTACCATGTAATACCCCCCTCCCTTATTAGGTTGGAGAATGTTTGATACTTCGGTTTACGTCACGTGTGCTGCTATCTACCGCAGACTATATACATCTACACATGATCTGGAAATTCTCAATGTGACACTGAACTTTATAGCACAAATAATTTATAACAAGAGTTTTTTATTTTCATATTATAGATGTTTTTAAATTATTGAGTAGTACGCGCAGATTTACGCTAGAAAATGGGTTTTTATATAAAAAAATCCGGTTGAGATTACACGAAAACTGATTTGATTCTCGGTTACAATTTAAATAATATATAAATAAAGACGCTACGCCGTATGACTTTTAGGTTTTAGCGATGGATTTTTGGAATTTAATTGTACCGAGTCTTTCAAGTGCACTATGTGCTGACTTGAGGGATATATTAATATTATTGTAGATAGTTTTAATGTTATATATTAGGATACCGACCTTTAAGAAAATTAATACAGTTCACACAACGGTGGAAGACGACTAAATACTGAAATAATTTTTGAATGTTGTTTCTATAGAAACACGAACAATTTTAATATTATTTATGTTGGTTAACTATTGTTTAGTTCAGATTTTGACAAAAAAAGAGTATTTATATAAAGCAATCTGGTTGAGTTACAAGAAAAAATTATTTGATTTCTCGGTTGCAGTTTAAATAATATAAATAAAGACGCTACGCCGCGCCATATGATTTTTATGTCTTAGCGTTGTCAGTGTGGTGGAATTGTACCGAAACTTTTTAGTGTACTATGTACTGACTTGAGTGATATATTGTGTTAATATTATTGTAGATAAGTTTAATGTTATATTAGGATACCGACCTTTAAAAAAATTAATACAGTTCACAACGGTTGAAGGCGACTAAATACTGAAATAATTATAAATTTTGTTTCTATAGACACTTTCGGCAATGCAGTTTATAGATTTGTACCGAATGGACAAAACACATGGGGTTGGATACCGCTGACGTCCAAGTAATGAATACTTGATTTTCATATTTTATTTATATGTTTAACTGTGGCAAATAGACATAAACACACCACTTCTATATGTAAAAATAAAATAATGTATTGTCACGTTGCTGCTAAATAAAGTGATAATGAACGAAATAATTTAATGGATGTGGGTCTAATGGTTCCAATGTTTCTATGGGGATTTTGCATACGAACTTAATAATTATTTAAAACTTTAAAATCAACTTCCCTTCACGTTGATGTCTCACACGCGCGGGCGTCAGCATCTTGCTCTACATTGCAGCTGTAGTCGGAAAAAGTGAAGATTAGTAGACTAGAAGTTGTACTCATAATTAAAATCAACTCAACAGAGATTCGAAGTTAAAAAATTAGAGACTCGGTTGAACTCGCCTAAAACAAAATCACGACTGTATTTGCCATTTATCGAGACAACTTCAGATTCACGACAACGTGGTCTCGTCAGAAGGACTTCACCACACCATTATAAATATTAATTTGCCAAATAAAACATAAACCAAGGTAAGTTACTTTACTATTTAAAAAATTTACTTTATATTACATTCAAAATTAGGTGTCTCGCATGAAGGGGCTAATTTATAATACGAAAATATAAATTTTACTTACGGACAAGGCGCGCGAGATGTTACTCGGCAGCAGTAACGGCAGCTACAAAGTTCACGAGATAAAATTAATACGCGTGCCAATTCGGTTATTAATCCATCAAGAATTTTGTTTCCAAGAACATCGGATGTAACTTATAATTAACCAGTAATGAGTAACAGGGTTTGTGAAAATATGTATTATATAAAATACAAACTAAATAACTGTACAGATTGATAAATAAATGTGAGAGGGCTTTCGATTCGGGACCAAGCATAGAACATTATTTTTGTAAGTTTATTTTATGAAATAAAGTGTATATATGTCATTGCCTTCGGTTTATGGATTCTACCGAATAAAACATTTTCATTACTAATACGCCATATTTTCCAAATCGTAATAAACCTTGGTTTGCATGTGTATAACGCTCTGAATGTAATAGTAATAGTAATTTTATAAAACCTGGGACATTTTGGATCGTCTTCATAAGGATTCATGACCAAATATTTTTTGGTTGTGTCCCTAAAACTTTAAATGCCCTATTTACCTCTGACACAGTGTACCGAATGCCGATAACACAAGAGGGTGGTGACTTCTGGGGTCGTAGTAATAAATACTCGAATTGCAAAGTTTACTTATAAGTTCAATTTAATTAATTAAACTTACAAGCACCACTTATAGTTGGTAAATTAAATGTATGTAATGCCACGTTGCTGCCATTTAGAATACAAGAACTAAAAATGTATATCTGATAGGTGGGCCTAAAATATCCAATGTTCTATGGAATTATGCCTACGATATTTTACTTTATAAAACTAAGATTTTACTTCCCTTCGAAATATGTAGAATCACAACCCGGGTGTCGGCGTCTCTTGGCACGAGACATTGAAGCTGTAGTCTAAGAAGGGTTATTTCTAGTCGGTAATTACTAGAAGAGGAGTAGAAGTTATGAAACTGGTAGCCATCTACTCAAATAATACGTGAGCTCGCCTAAAACAAATTCGCGACGGTATTAGCCATTTAATGAGACAAAAACTTATCACAACGTGCTCGTCAGAAGGACGACGTCACAACTTGTATCCATTTCAATCAAGCAAATAAAAGATCTTCAAGGGTAAGTTACTTTACTATTTACAACTTTACTTTACGTTACATTCAATTTTTTATATGTTTGGCATCAAAGGGCTAATTTAATAGTACGAAAATATAAATTTTACTTACGGACATAGCGCGCGAGG
Organism: Homalodisca vitripennis; assembly: GCF_021130785.1. Classification (NCBI taxonomy): domain Eukaryota; kingdom Metazoa; phylum Arthropoda; class Insecta; order Hemiptera; family Cicadellidae; genus Homalodisca; species Homalodisca vitripennis. The sequence goes on along the minus strand of NW_025780316.1, from coordinate 35,263 downwards.
TGAAATCGGTCACGTAGTTGGGCTGCTACTGAGTTACAATAAAATATTCATACGCATGCCAATTAGGTAGTTAGTCCGCCGATAATTTAGTTCAGGAACATTGGATAAAAAAAATAATATTAAGTTGTACTGGCTAACTAGGTTGTGAAATGTTGCATTATATAAAATGGAACTAGCTAACAGTACAGATATCCCCTCTGCTTTGATTTCACAACTTAGTTACTTTACTTTAAACATATTCTAAATAACAAACTTAATTCAACCTTTTATTTAGTACACAAATTCAAATATTCTACCATAAAAATACGATAGCACGGTGTTTCAAGAGTTTTCTATGAAATCCGCTAGATCGCATACCAATGAAGTTCTACCGGCATCTGATTTCTTTATCTGATCGCTTGGGGACCAAAAATAGATATTTGCTTTAGGAAAACTATTTCCTTGGCGTGCACGTTGCGAGAATAAGGGCATTTTAAGGTGATTAAATAGTGAATAAGTGTAGTTTAGTGTTTTGTTAGATTGGTGCCGCTTTCATTCTTTTTTTTGCATTCATACCAGTGTTTTGTGTATAGTGTTTTGTCGTTAAATACCCTGAGACTTCAAACAAGTTACCAATATTGATCGAATACGGATGGAATGAAACGTCCCCTCACGAGAAGCTAAGTCTCACATTTCTTATTAATATTACATTACTCTTAATATATTTACATACAATATCATATACATCTTACATCTACATGAATTATAACACTTCAAATATATACAACATTCAAAACTTCTGTATTCCAACATACATACAAAAGACAGACAATATTTTTCATGTTTGTTTCCTTTATTGCAATAGGCAGGATTAACTCTGTCTCATTTCTTTATACAAAGTCTATTTACAAATTCGTTTTCTTTATTTTATTTCATTTCAAACATTCGTTTAGAATTCACCAAACAATCAACTTCCTGGATTTTATTTAATCTTTTAAATTTGGCAGCAAGTGGTTTATTAAGCTAGGGATGCTACAACGTTTTTTCCATACAAAACATGTCTTAATTTAACTTTAAGTCCACAATATGAACCTTTTTTACATTCAAAACATTTTCAGTATGTTGTACAATACAAGTTACGGGATTAAAAAAAATATAAAATTCTATAAATTCCCTACATATTTTGGTGCTAATTTTGCACAAAAAACTTTTCTACTTTATTGCTTAGATAGTGGGTTCTTATCCATACTAAGGAATGCTACTTAAAGGGATGTTTTACATTTTCCTCGGAGTATTTTTGTCTATTACTATTATGTGCTATGCTTCTTTTTACATTCACAACAGCTCTCTATAAATTGTTTACAATATAGTTTCCTTGGACAAATCTTCACCAATTAGATCATTTAGCTTCCATAAATTAGATAAAGCATTATTACAGGAACGAGTAAACATTAAATCAAAGGCAGCAAAACCTGTGCTTTCATTGTAGGCGGTGTTTAAACTTAATTGTATATAGCCTAGGTCATTATCCCGATTTACTATGACAGTTGTGATAGAAACTACGTAATAATGTTGATATATTTCTAATATGCCTTTCTGATTGATTTCCATTTGCCCTTTAAGGCGCTAGTCTACGGTGTTCAATAAAATTCTTAAATAAGAATTTCTTAAAATACAGTAGTAATGTAAAATATGCGGCATTGTCTGACACTATTTATTTTAGGTGCAGAAAAGTTGTTAAAAATAATTTATTATATATTTCAGCACTCTTACATTCCCTCAAAGGGATGAGCCATAGAAATTTACTAGCGGCATCTACAACTACAAGTAAATATACATTACTGTTTCTAGTTCTCGCTAAGGGATCTAAAAGATCTATGAATAAACAATCCATATTGTTCTTAAATGGTACTGACACTAATTTGCCTTAAAATTTTCTTTGGCACACTTTGCTCATTTTACAAACATTACATTCTTTTACTTTGTCCTTTATAATTTCGTTTAAATCAGGTCTATAAAAATACTGGTTTAATTTTTCTTTGTGTTCTAGCAATGCCTAAATGACCTTCTATTAAAGAACTATGAAAGAATTCATATACTAAGTCAATTAACTGTACAGGCCAAAAATATCTTACTCTTACTTTTTAAATTCCTTTTGTACATAAGTAAATTGTTTTTTTTTTATAAAATAACATAAATTATTACTATTACTTTTTACAGATTGAACGATGTGCTGAGTTTCTTTATCTTGAAGTTGATATTTTCTCTAAGTCCTTAAATGCAACTCATTTATTAACAACCACAAAATTTATCCTTGTTATTACACTTATTATTAATCTGTATTTTAGGCTTTACGTTGGATGTTTGTTTACATTTTTTGCCTTCGGGAGGAGTCTGAATGGCAGAAGGAAATCGATAAGCTATTTTTACTCCGGTCTGGAACGTTCAGGTGGTCACTGAGGCTTGGATCAGCTGTTCCCGTCGACTCGCTTTCAAACATACGCGACAGGGCGTCTGCTAGCGCATTATCGGTAGAACTTTTTAAATTCCACTTCAAATGGTAAATTAAATATCCTCTCGATCCACCGGGCAAGTCTTCCTACCTTTCTTTTGTGATTGAGGACATCGGATAAAGCTTGGTTATGTGTAATTAATTTAAAGGTTTTAACTTCTAAAAACTCATGCCATTTTTCTATGCAAATTAGTGCACTCAAAGCTTCTTTTTCGTAAATAGTATATTTTAATTCGGCATCAGTAAACTTCCTGGAGTAATAGTCTATCGGCATTTAATTCATATTGGTCGTTTTCCTGTAATAAACAACCACCTGCGGCTATTCCACTAGCATCTGTCATTACTACAAAATTGTTTTGAAAAAATCGGCTAACTGGAGTACAGGAGGATTCATTATAGCTTCTTTTAACTTTAAAAATGAATCTTGACATTCACTTGTCCAAATAAATTTAGCGTTTATCCTTCATAAACGATTTAAAGAATTACATAATTCGGCATAATTTTTTATAAATTTAGAAAAGAAATTGATCATACCTAAAAACTGTGAAACTTGTTTGGCGTTCTTAGGTGGCATACATTCTCTTATACTCCTTGTTCGCTCGGGATCTATAGTAACTGTATTATTTTTTTATTAAATTCCCCAAAAAGGAGAGACTTCCTCAAAACAAAACTTTGCTTTCTCTAGGTTTGCCGTTAAGCCATATTTGCTTAGTCTATTACAATTTCTCCAATATGTACTAAATGCGAATTAAGGTCTTTACAGTACACTAAGATATCATCACAAAAATTGATCACATATTTAAATTTTATACTGTCTAGAACTTTGTCCAGATAGGCGGACAATACAGCACTACCAACATGTAAACCAAAGGGGAATCGTTTAAATTTATATTTTAGGGCCTACCAAATATAGTACTAAATGAGGTAAGATCTTGACTATCAGGTGATAATGGATATTGTAAAAAAAACTTTTTCTTAAATCTATTACTGAAAAATATTTAGCTCCACTAAGATGTTGATAATAGTTATTTAAATCACCAATGGGAAAATCAACTTTCTGTAACTTTTTATTTAATTCTGTGTAATTGACTACAAGTCTGTCCTTTTTGGTTTAAAAAGGCTGGACTGGAGTAGGCTGAAGTACTGGGTTCAATTATTCCTTGGTAAAACCAATCCTGTATTATTGTTTTCATCTTATTTACAGTGGGAGGGCTCATAAAATAAGGCCTAATATATACAGGTGTGGGGTCATTTAGAATTAATTTAACTTCCAAATCTAGGGCCTCTCCTAATTTTGGAGTAAAAACATTTGGAAAATCCCTTATAAGGTTTTGTATCTCAGCCTCAGCTCTGGCGCACCCTATTTTTACATCAATATTGTTTAATTCATGTTCAAAAGGCTGTTGTCTGACAATAGTTACTTTCTCATTACAATTGAATTTAAAATAACATGAAACTCCATCAAGATCTAAAATTAGTTTACTATTAGTTATAAATGGGTTTCCTAACACAATGTCCCATTTTAAATTATCCAAATACAATAAGTTTTACTTTCCAACAAAATTTAGGAATTTTTATCTTAGCATAACAGTAACCAAAACATTTTATTTCAGTGTTATTTGCAGCAAACATTCTATCATCAGACTTCATTAATTTAGAAACATTTTTATTTAACAATAGGCTATCATAAAATTCTTTACTAATTATATCTCTTGTAGCACCAGTGTCTAATAAGCAGTTTGTTTTTACATTTTTTACCCATATGTAATTAAAGCTTCATTTATTTTTTGAATAGCTTCAATTAAAGGCATAGGCTATTGTTACACTGTTTAACATTTAGTCTTAGATTAGGTTTTCTATAGTTTAATTTACTCCAATTTTTAATTACATTAGCATAGACTTTCATAAAATAGCGTTTTTCTTGTCTTACTGCATTACTATTTATAAAATTATTACTCTTAGACTTATGAAACCGGGGAGGGATATTTTTAGGTGTTGTGTGTAATACCACTCGCCTACCAAACTAGTTTTTTTGGCTTCCTAAACATATTTAAAGTAGACACAGGTTCACTAATACAATTATTGTTTGCATTATTTATAGGCAAACTGGTGGTACTGGCAGTAGGCTGCGATATTGTTGGTGGTTGTACAGACGTAAGGGCCTATTTGTTCTTTAACTGCCTGTTTCCATAGCCTCATATTGTTCTAATGATTCATTTAAATTGGCTTCTAACACTTTAAGCTGTTCTAGGTTCACTTTAGGTAGCAAGTTCTTAGCTAACTGTTGTTCAACATTTAATAGCCTACACTTTAAAGCTGATAAAGTTTCACTATGTACAGTAGTTAGTTATAGCAGGTTACCGGTATCTAAAAATAAACAATTTATTAAATGTTTACGTTTTTCCTTGAAATTTGGTGATTTCTAAAGGTGAACTATCACTGTTCAATTCACTGCACCCGTGTTCTAATAAAATCACTTTTCCACTGAGAAGTTGTACTTCCTGATTGTGATCTATTTTTAATAGGCTACTTGCAGTAGGTAAAATATTGTTTCTCAAACACTGTCTTAAGGACTTTTCTAAGTTCATTTACTGTACTGTCACTATTTAATTTAACAACTCTAGATATCAGTTCAAATACTAACTCATCTTTAGACAAATACTCTATTTTAATGGCAGGCATTGTGGCGTTTTCACTCAGTTTCACCCAGTTGATGGCAGAGTAGGCACATCAATAGCAGAGTGGCGCAATAAATTATGTGTACCGAATGACGATAACACAAGGGGGTGGTGACTTCTGAGGTCGTAGTAATAAATACTCGAATTGCAAAGTTTGCTTAAAAGTTCAATTTAATTAATGAAACTTACAAGTACCACTTTTAGTTGGTAAATAAATGTATGTAATGCCACGTTGCTGCCATTTAGAATACAAGAACTAAAAATGTATATCTGATAGGTGGGCCTAAAATATCCAATGTTCTATGGAATTATGCCTACGATATTTTACTTTATAAAACTTTAAGATTTTACTTCCCTTCGCAATATGTAGAATTACAACCCGGGCGTCTTGGCACGAGACATTGAAGCTGTAGTCTAAGAAGGGTTATTTCTAGTCGGTAATTACTAGAAGAGGAGTAGAAGTTATGAAACTGGTAGCCATCTACTCAAATAATACGTGAGCTCGCCTAAAACAAATTCGCGACGGTATTAGCCATTTAATGAGACAAAAAACTTATCACAACGTGCTCGTCAGAAGGACGACGTCACAACTTGTATCCATTTCAATCAAGCAAATAAAAGATCTTCAAGTGTAAGTTACTTTACTATTTACAACTTTACTTTACGTTACATTCATTTTTATATGTTTGGCATCAAAGGGCTAATTTAATAGTACGAAAATATAAATTTTACTTACGGACATAGCGCGCGAGAGGTGAAATCGGTCACGTAGTTGGGCTGCTACTAAGTTACAATAAAATATTCATACGCATGCCAATTAGGTAGTTAGTCCACCGATAATTTAGTTCAGGAACATTGGATAAAAAATAATATTAAGTTGTACTGGCTAACTAGGTTGTGAAATGTTGCATTATATAAAATGGAACTAACTAACGGTACAGATATCCCCCCTGCTTTGATTTCACAACTTAGTTACTTTACTTTAAAACATATTCTAAATAACAAACTTAATTCAACCTTTTATTTAGTACACAAATTCAAATATTCTACATGTTTATAAACTTTTAATTCCGGCAGTGGAGTGATATTGATTAGGGTTTTTTTAATTTATTAATGATTGTACAGCTAAAGAAGAGGGTAGATTTAAATCCTCGAAACGAAGTGTTATACTTTGTGTAACATATAATGATGGCAAATGTACAATATCCCAATATCCTGTTATCCTTTCAAGTCATCCATCTACAACAGAAAAACGTTAAACAAAGTTGTTTTTACTTTAAAATTAATTATTTTAGAAAAACACTATAACCTACGTCAAAGGATTGCTATGGTTGAAATTCAGCATAGTTTTCATGGAATGAAAAAAGTGGCCACTAGTACATCTGGGTCATTTATCATAGATTAGGGGAAAGGGGAAGAAGAGCTAAGATGGGGAAGAGCAATACATACTCTTGAAATGATACCTACTCATTCCATACAAGTTATAATATGGAGGGTTGGTATATTCTGAATGTGGGATTTACACAAGTTTAGATAGTCAACAAGAACGTGCTCACGTAGATACATAGTAGTGCTTTTAAAAGATATTTTCATACATTGCTATAACCATAGGGATTCGCCAAAGATAACGTTACAAAAATAGAAACCAACGTTTCGAGGATTGAATTCTATCCTCTTCATCAAGTATAAAAACCGTAAGGTTTCTTTTTTTACGATGGGAACAGGGTCATACGCCGGTCACATTTACAATTATTACAAATGGTTTTACCCCATGTTAGACTTTCATCAGACACCAATCACTATGGTGTACTTAAATTTAGTAAGTATTCCTCAAGTTAGTTTTTTAAGTTGGTAAATTAAAAATTGAATTACATCTAGAGGAAGGACAGTACCGCAGAGTAAGTAACGCTCATTGATACCGATTATTTATAGATTTTAATGATTTAAGCATTCAGATTGTGATCGGACCTGTCAATAAAATTGAGTTTCCAATCTCTTTTTCGGCGCCCAAGGAATGACGGGATTTTCAAGTCTCTGGCTCGGGCGTATGGGAATTTTATTTTTTATTTAAATATACATATAGGTATGTAACTTTTTGTACGAATTTTGTGCAAATTTTTACAGCAGTATGAGAATATACATTTAATACAAAAATTGTACTTCAGAAATACATGTTGCCGGATCAATGACAGGCCAGGTCGTCATGCAGGAATTCCATAAAAGAAATTACACCACGAATTTGAATTTGTTTTCATTTTTACAGCAAAATTAGATTTTTTTGCCAAGCTAAGCGGCATGTCTGTCCATGTAGGAATTTCTTCACAAATTTACAAATTCTGAACTAATTTGCATATTGTATAAAGATTTTCTCATAGCACAGTAAAAAGTAATTAACAAATGTATGATGGTTAAGGAAAGCAACATGCTTGCTTGGCCATGTTGGACTTGTATAAAAACACTTTATCCTTTTTACAGATTGTTTTATGATTGGTGAGAATATTAAGAAGGCCCCCTAAAAATATATCACAAATGAAATGGTTATTAAAATATTATTTTAAAAACTTGAAATGACCAACCTTGGCAGGGATTGGGACTGCCTGTGCTTAAAACAGTTGCCGTGCACCCATCACTGTTACTAGAACCAACAGCAATGGCTGCAGTGACACTGTTATGCGCACCCAGGTTAGGGCATTACATGGTACTAGGGCCAGTCCTTGGGCAGGTCGTCACCCTTCTACCATGTAATACCCCCCTCCCTTATTAGGTTGGAGAATTGAGATCCCGGTTTACGTCACGTGTACTGCTATCTACCGCAGACTAAATACATCTACACGAAAAGATCCGTGAATATTCATTGTGAATTATGGAACTTTATGGCATAAATACTTTATAACAGCGTTTTTTATTTTTAGATTATAGATTTTTTTAATTATTGAGTAGTCCGCGCAGATTTAAGCTAAAAAATATGTTTTATATAACAAAATCCGGTTGAGATTACACGAAAACTGATTTGATTCTCGGTTACAATTTAAATAATATAAATAAAGACGATACGCCGTATGATCTTTAGGTTTTAGCATTAGTGTAGTGGAATTAATTGTACCGAGTCTTTCAAGTGCACAATGTGCTGACTTGAGAGATATATTAATATTATTGTAGATAAGTTTAATGTTGTATTAGGATACACACCTTTAAAAAAACTAATACAGTTCATAACGGTTCAAGGCGACTAAACACTGAAATCATTCTAAATGTTGTTTCTATAGAAACACTTTCGAACAATGCAGTTCATAGATTTGTACCGAAAGGACGAAACACATGGGGTTAAATACTGCTGAGTGGCCAAGTAATGAATACTTGATTTTCATATTTTATTTATATATTTAATTGTGGCAAATAAACATAAACACACGACTTCTATATGTTAAAAATAAAATAATGTATTGCCACGTTGCTGCCAAATAAAGTGATAATAAACTAAATAATATAGTGGATGTGGGCCTAATGGTTCCAATGTTCTATGGAAATTTTGCATACCTACGAACTTAATAATTATTTAAAACTTTAAAATCGAGTTCCCTTCACGTTGATGTCGACTTACAAGCGCGGGCGTCAGCATCTTGGCTCGACATTGCAGCTGTAGTCGAAAAAAGTGAGGATTAGTAGATTACAAGTTGTACTTATAGTTAAAATCAACTCAGAGATTCGAATTAAAATAAGAGACTCGGTTGAACTCGCCTAAAACAAAATCACGACTGTATTAGCCATTTATCGAGACAACTTCAGATTCACGACAACGTGGTCTCGTCAGAAGGACATCACCACACTATTATCAATATTAATTTGCCAAATAAAACATCAACCAAGGTAAGTTACTTTACTATTTACAAATTTCCTTTATATTACATTAAAAATTAGATGTCTCGCATAAAAGGGCTAATTTATAACACGAAAATATAAATTTTACTTACGGACAAGGCGTGCGAGATTTTACTCGGCAGCAGTAACGGCAGCTACAAAGTTCACGAGAGATAAAATTAATACGCGTGCCAATAAGATTATTAATCCACCAAGAATTTAGTTCCAAGAACATCGGATGTAACTTATATTAACCAGTAACGAGTAATAGGGTTGCGAAAATATGTATTATATAAAATACAACTAAATAATTGTACAGATTGATAAATAAATGTGAGAGGGCTTTCGATTCAGGACCAAGCATAGAACATTAGTTTTGTAAGTTTATTTTATGAAACAAAGTGTATATATGTCATTGCCTTCGGTTTATGGATTCTACCGAATAAAACATTTTCATTACTAATACGCCATATTTTCCAAATCGTAATAAACCTTGGTTTCCATGTGTATAACGCTCTGAATGTAATAGTAATAGTAAGTTTATAAAACCTAGGACATTTTTGATCGTCTTCATAAGGATTCACGACCAAATATTTTTGGTTGTGTCCATAAACTTTAAATGCCCTATTTACCTCTGACTCAGTGTACCGAATGACGATAACACAAGGGGGTGGTGACTTCTGAGGTCGTAGTAATAAATACTCGAATTGCAAAGTTTACTTATAAGTTCAATTTAATTAATGAACTTACAAGCACCACTTGTAGTTGGTAAATTAAATGTATGTCTTGCCACTTTGCTGCCAATTAGAGTACAAGAACTAAAATGTATATCTGATAGGTGGGCCTAAAATATCCAATGTTCTATGGAATTATGCCTACGATATTTTACTTTATAAAACTTTAAGATTTTACTTCCCTTCGCAATATGTAGACTCACAACCCGGGTGTCGGCGTCTTGGCACGAGACATTGAAGCTGTAGTCTAAGAAGGGTTATTTCTAGTCGGTAATTACTAGAAGAGGAGTAGAAGTTATGAATCTGGTAGCCATCTACTCAAATAATACGTGAGCTCGCCTAAAACAAATTCGCGACGGTATTAGCCATTTAATGAGACAAAAAACTTATCACACCGTGCTCGTCAGAAGGACGACGCCACAACTTGTATCCATTTCAATCAAGCAAATAAAAGATCTTCAAGTGTTAGTTACTTTACTATTTACAACTTTACTTTACGTTACATTCATTTTCATACGTTTGGCATCAAAGGGCTAATTTAATAGTACGAAAATATAAATTTTACTTACGGACATAGCGCGCGAGGTGAAATCGGTCACGTAGTTGGGCTGCTACTAAGGGTTACAATAAAATATTCATACGCGTGCCAATTAGGTAGTTAGTCCGCCGATAATTTAGTTCCGGAACATTGGATAAAAAATAATATTAAGATGTACTGGCTAACTAGGTTGTGACATGTTGCATTATATAAAATGGAACTAACTAACGGTACAAAAGTAAACATGTTTATAAACTCTTAATTCCGGCAGTGGAGTGATATTGATTAGGGTTTCTTTAATTTATTAATGATTGTACAGCTAAAGAAGAGGGTAGATTTAAATCCTCGAAACGTTGTGTTATACTTTGTGTAACATATAATGATGGCAAATGTCCAATATCCTGTTATCCTTTCAAATCCACACAACAGAAAAACGTTAAACAAAGTTGTTTTAACTTTAAAATAAAATACTTTGGAAAACACTATACCCTACGGCAAAGGATTACTATGGTTGAAATTCAGCATAGTTTTCATGGAATGAAAAAAGTGGCAACTAGTACATCTAGCTCATTTATCATAGATTAGGGGAAAGGGGAAGAAGAGCTAAGATGGGGAAGAGCATTACATACTCTTGAAATGATACCTACTCATTCCATACAAGTTATAATATGGAGGGTTGGTATGTTCTCAATGTGAGATTTACACAAGTTTAGATAGTCAACAAGATGCTCACATCACTAGTGCTTGTAAAAAATATTTTCATACATTGCTATAAACCATAGGGATTCGCCAAAGGTAACGTTACAAAAATAGAAACCAACGTTTCGAGGATTGAATTCTATCCTCTTCTTCAGGTATAAAAACCGTAAGGTATTCTTTTTTTACGATGGGAACAGGGTCATACGCCGGTCACATTTACAATTATTACAAATGGTTTTACCCCATGTTAGACTTTCATCAGACACCAATCACTATGGTGTACTTAAATTTAGTAAGTATTCCTCAAGTTAGTTTTTTAAGTTGGTAAATTAAAAATTGAATTACATCTAGAGGAAGGACAGTACCGCAGAGTAAGTAACGCTCATTGATACCGATTATTTATAGATTTTAATGATTTAAGCATTCAGATTGTGATCGGACCTGTCAATAAAATTGAGTTTCCAATCTCTTTTTCGGCGCCCAAGGAATGACGGGATTTTCAAGTCTCTGGCTCGGGCGTATGGGAATTTTATTTTTTATTTAAATATACATATAGGTATGTAACTTTTTGTACGAATTTTGTGCAAATTTTTACAGCAGTATGAGAATATACATTTAATACAAAAATTGTACTTCAGAAATACATGTTGCCGGATCAATGACAGGCCAGGTCGTCATGCAGGAATTCCATAAAAGAAATTACACCACGAATTTGAATTTGTTTTCATTTTTACAGCAAAATTAGATTTTTTTGCCAAGCTAAGCGGCATGTCTGTCCATGTAGGAATTTCTTCACAAATTTACAAATTCTGAACTAATTTGCATATTGTATAAAGATTTTCTCATAGCACAGTAAAAAGTAATTAACAAATGTATGATGGTTAAGGAAAGCAACATGCTTGCTTGGCCATGTTGGACTTGTATAAAAACACTTTATCCTTTTTACAGATTGTTTTATGATTGGTGAGAATATTAAGAAGGCCCCCTAAAAATATATCACAAATGAAATGGTTATTAAAATATTATTTATTTTAAAAACTTGAAATGACCAACCTTGGCAGGGATTGGGACTGCCTGTGCTTAAAACAGTTGCCGTGCACCCACCACTGTTACTAGAACCAACAGCAATGACTGCAGTGACACTGTTATGCGCACCCAGGTTAGGGCATTACATGGTACTAGGGCCAGTCCTTGGGCAGGTCGTCACCCTTCTACCATGTAATACCCCCCTCCCTTATTAGGTTGGAGAATTGAGATCCCGGTTTACGTCACGTGTGCTGCTATCTACCGCAGACTAAATACATCTACACGAAAAGAACCGTAAATATTCATTGTGAATTATGGAACTTTATGGCATAAATAATTTATAACAGCGTTTTTTATTTTCAGATTATAGATTTTTTTAATTATTGAGTAGTCCGCGCAGATTTACGCAAGAAAATAGGTTTTATATAAAAAAAATCCGGTTGAGATTACACGAAAACTGATTTGATTCTCGGTTACAATTTAAATAATATAAATAAAGACGCTACGCCGTATTACTTTTAGGTTTTAGTGTGAATTTTGGAATTAATTGTACCGAGTCTTTCAAGTGCACAATGTGCTGACTTGAGAGATATATTAATATTATTGTAGATAAGTTTAATATTATTATATTAATATTAATATTATTAATATTATATTAGGATACCGACCTTTAAGAAAATCAATACAGTTTATAACGGTGGAAGACGACTAAATACTGAAATAATTTTTGAATGTTGTTTCTATAGAAACACTTGAACAATGCAGTTCATAGATTGATTAATGCAATTGAATCCTTCGTTGTTTTAAATATCCTGAAGTAATTTCCTCCAACAGTTGAAAAAATGTAGTGAAATATCTTTTATTTTTTTAGATTCTTCCCAAAATTTTTTTTAAACGCAAAGGTGCTTCGTAAGAACGGACTTGCATATTGCAATTTGGATGTTGTTGTAGTATAAATGGGTTTTAACTCTTAAAAGAAACATTTCATGATGATTTTTTCGGTAGTTGGCCTTGTCATCATAAACATTTCAGCCCAATTTTGTATAATTAAACTTATTAGTTTAAATATTATTTTTTTCTAAAAACACATACAGACAGACAGATGGGAAACTAAGCATTGGAGACACGTGTTCATATGGTGAACTACGTTTGTCTTGACCTGAGCAATAACGTGGTTTACCTTTGTACAGGGAGTTACGGGACACCCTGTAGAAAAGCAAAAATAGACCGATCACTGTAGAGATTTAACAGAATACAAGCAATCTCAATATGAACGTCAAATTGTGAAAAACTACATTTTTATATTTTGTTTGGTTGTAATTTTATAATTTTTTCCCCTAGCTTATATAAAAAAAGTAAAGAATGTCTTATTTTACCAGGCGAAGTTAGGGCTAAGAAGCCCTCTCTAACACAACCTGGGCATAACGAGGACAGCAAAGTTCTTCAAAGCAAACGTTTGTCGTTTAACTCAGTCTATTTAAAAAAATTGTACATCAATTTCAATTGAACGTTAAATAATATAAACGTTCGCTATCTGTCCAAATCAGACGGATTTACATGCCTTAAATGCAAATTCGATGTAAAATTCCTTAGAAATTTTCAAACGAACGATGATGAAAATAAAATTATATTAAATTCCGTACCGTCGAATTTCTATTGCCGCACTCACAATAAACTACGTGGCCTGAAAGGAAATATTCTGGTAATGAAAACTTTTCACGAGTTACCTCCGCGCGGTGCACTCGACTGATCGCGAAAGAGATAAAACGCTAGCGACGGCTCATTTGGTGCGGCGCTGCACCGAGAACATCACAACGCGTTTCGGGGAACTACTTGAAAATTTCCGGTTATTTTAGCTTTCGGCAGAGTGCGGGAGGCAGCCAATGCGGCAGGCTAATGCGTCCCTCGCGCGTGAAATGATACCGGCTTTGACATTCCCGACAAAATAACTTTTTATTGACTTTGCATAACCGATAATGATATTTCAGACAGGCGTCTCCGTCCCGACCGAGAAGGAAAGACATCAAAAGGCAGAGCGGGACACGTCTGCCTTGGCACCCGCCCAGCCTCGGTGTCTGATCGGCCTACAGAGGCGGCACTTGCGGCAAATTTATTCCCCGACGGTACATAAATTGTCGTACTTGTGTATGCTTGCTCGGTCGCGAGAGTAATGCACTAATACTACACAGGGCATTTAGTGGGAACCGCGCGTAGTGTGAGAATATCGGGGTTACTCGTGAGAATTGAATGTGGGATTAGTGCTGTTTAGAAACAAGAAAGTGACTGACAAGGTTAGACAATAAAAGTTTCATATACATGAAGTTAACAAAGTTTTTGGTCTATTAAAACAGTTTTAAGCACGTTTTTAAAACGGGCGAATATGAGTAAAATAATTTCTCTTGCCTTATACAGATTTATAATCCGATTCAGATTCTAAAAAAAAATGTTTGCAATAATACATTTTAACATATATGAAAAATGTGTCAAATTACAAAATGAACGTTCCGGGATGCAACAATTATGTATACCTGTATTATCCTAGTAATTGAAGGATGAGTAATCACCAGTTATGGTGATTACAAAGGACAGTTAAAAAGATTGAAAAGTATTTAATAGAAGTAACAAATCACGTTGTAATAAGTTTGTTTGAAGTTTGTTATTGAAGACAGAAAGTCTGAAATGATAACAGGATTTCGAGCATTTACCATTGCTGTATGTTACAAAAGGTGTAACACAACGTTTCGATGATTGGAATCTATCCTCTTTGTCAGGTGGGGGGTATTAACACATACAAAAAAAGAACAGAAAGAAGAAAAGAGGGGAATGCGAAGGGTTCAAACATACTCAAAAGCTGCTTGGAGTCTAGTCCGAGCGTTTTCACTGCACAGGATACAAGTCCCGAGTACGAGAATACAAGTGTACAATCACAGGTCATACCAGCACAGGCGAAAGTGGGATATTCCCCTCCTTCCCCCCTCCTGACGAGGAGGATAGATTGCAATTCTCGAAACGTTGTGTTAAACCTTCTGTTACATATAACGATGAAAAATGTCCGAAATACTCTTATTCTTTTCTGTAAGGTGTGTAATATCAATTATGCAGAACATCGTGATAAAACAAGTCCCAGATTTTTTTAAACAACAAAAACAATAACGACGTGTTTTTTTTAATTAAATTTCATTATGACAAATATTTAAATCACATATTTTTTATATAAATAAATGAATGTTTGTCTGTATGTCCTTAATAGAATCGTAAACAATGTAACCGATCATTATGAATATGTGTATGTACTTTTCCAAGGTGCACATTAAATTTTACACGCTGTTCACTTACATTCATGTCCATCAAAGTAATACATATATAGTCAGGTTCATGTATCAACCGTTACTAAATCCATTATGGTGTACATTTAAGAGGTGGATATTTTATACTCCTTTTCAGATCCTAACAATATATGTAATAAATGGGTTAGTAAAATATATGACGTAAAATATCATATACATATAACATATATTTTTCTGTTGATGGAAAACTAAAAAAACATTCCCTAGCTCTCATGTTTGGGTCTCTAACTTGGAATGGGTACTGAAATTTATTATCATTGTCAACGCCTCCATATTCAAAGATTTTACGACATTTTCCACACAATGATATCCAGTATTATGTTTTATCTCTAAACTTAAAGCGTTATTGCATTTTTAATTTGAATTATCATTTATTAGTTGCAATATCAGTACGATGATGTCCTCTAGCCGAACATTCCGCATTATTTTTCTTTACTTAACTATCAGTAGAAATACTTACAATCTGACATGTAGTCTTGGACTCATCGACTTTATGAAGGAATTTATAGATTCCTTCTATAAAATGTCTTATGTACTATTAGATTCTAGTACAGAATTAAATATGTCATTGTCATTGTCCAGTTGCTCATCAATTTTCTCTTGCCACACTTCCAATTCAGTTATAGATTTCACTACCTTTAATTGATATTATTCAGTCAATTATTTTTTCACGCCATTTAATATTTAGGAAAATGTACTGTTAATTACATTTTATTTCATCACTTAAGAGATAAATTCGTTTCAAAATATAAACGCTAATCTACCTGCATTTCAGGTTGGTTAAGAAAATGATTCAAATGCAGGATGTCCCGTTATTTGAATTGCATTTACTATAAATTAATAATTTGAACATTTTTTTTACACGAAACTTGTTTACAAAATGACATGTTTTTTTATAAAAATTACACTTTATATCCTAACAAATTATAACCATAGGAAACGAATGACAAAACTCACTCTGCTATACAAAGGACGGCGGGGGAATGCAATGTTCCGTACAAAAAAGGAAAAAGTTGAATCATAAATTTGTACTACTTCCTAATCCCCAAAATTTTTACCGTAGGGAATGATATCTATCATGTCTAGTTCTGACGCAGACGATATCACATAATTGTTACTCTCAATTTGTTTGGTCTATTGAAAGCTGGCTAAAGCAACTTCAGAGGATGGCACATTTAATTAATTAACTGAATAATGACTTGAATAAGAGGAGAGAGGTAGGTGTTAAGAATCTTTTATATATATTATACAAGGTGTTCGAAAAGTATGGGTCCGGCTTAATATTTTAAAAACCATAGCAGATAACATCTATAAACTTTGCACAGTGTCATATGGCTATGTAAAATATTTTTCCATACTATTACCATGACATGCAAACCATGGGGGACGGCCCACAGAGGAAAACATGGAAATCTTAAATTGAAGCATGGGTGGAGTGATACCTCATTTGAAAGAGCTCACTTAGTAGAGTTGAATGCCGCAAACCGCATCTCAAAAGGTTTATCCAATCAGAAATGGCGGGTTGTTTTAGGTACACATTGTGAAGTACATTATGCCCTGGCATTTCTGACTGGATCGTCGTATTCTGATGCGGTTGGCGGCGTTTCACTCTACTAACCAATGTGTTTTCACTGACTTTTTTTAATTAGCAAATTATGTCATAAATTTATAACACAATAAATAAAACTAAAAAACATCGGTATTTATTGTGTTATAAATTTATTACATAATTTGTTAATTAAAAAAAGTCAGTGAAAACACATTGGACTTCTTACATTAAACTTAAAACTTACATTGGACATTCTATTTCATGTATATTTCATGGAATTATATTTGAAAATATTTCATTATTCTTATAAATACTTGGAAAAGTTCTTATATTAACAAATTACGATTTAAATCTTGAAAAAAACCTTCAGTAATTGTGATATTTACGCACTTTTAAGTACACAAGGTGTTTCTAAACATTGAGTATCTTAAAACTCTAAAGTGATATCTCTAAAGGTTTTAAAATTATAATTCGTAAATTCTTTAGGACATTATAATCCAAACCGTTTTAAATTGGAGCCTGTATGAGTATAGGTTTGAATTATTTTGGTCTCAAATATAAATGAATATTAGTTTAAAATTATATTGAGTTACTTTCTGAATTATTTGCAGAAAACATTAAATATACTAAGGATTTGTTTTTAAAAGAATTGATTTAATTATAACTGTAAGGATCTTGCGTTTTCATAATATTTCCCTTTTAAGATAGTGGACAGTTACAATTGTTATTCAATACTACTTAATCTTAGTCCAGAGGTCTTCTGCTCATTGTAAATAATAAATTTGATTAATTCAAATTTACGGTTTACATTTCTTTAATAAATTTTCGGTATATTGAGTTAGGCATATTCGTACCAATCTAAATTACAAATAAAGTGACTATATATGAGAGGACAATATAAATTTTATATAACTTTCATATTTTAAATGTGTTATGTAGTTTTAAACGCTCATAAACACATAGCGAATTGAGGGAAATCTTAACCCTCAAAATAAGAAAAGTAAGAAATATAATCTTGCCAAATTTCACCACTTTAGACTATATCATTCAAATTACGATTTATTTGAGGAAAGGATAGAGAGACAGACTTTGATGTTCTTTATGCAAAATTAAAATACGCTTTGATATAATTAGAGGTAGACCAATTAATAAATAACATTTGGAATAAAAGTGTTCTAATTAAATTACTTATACATAGTTTATCAATATATCGTATCAAGTTCTTGTAGATTCTAGTATCTAAGAGAATCTATGGAAATGTATCTAAAATAAACTGAACGTTTAATAATAACGAAAGTCATCAATGTCAGACTTGTGGTAGTACACCAGCTTGTCAGAAACTGTCAGAGAGACAATAATTTACGGCACTGTCCGAAAAGGTTACTTAAACCTGAGTTAATAGCGATTGGAGTTGTCCCCAGTAATGTATATTTGCCTTGCTCACCAATAGTAACTTCGCTTTTAATACACTATCAGTGACTCAGTATACTTACCACTTAAGAATAAGTTACTCGGTTTGTGATGAACTGAATGTTAGTTTGAGAAAAGGTGAAAGAAATCGCAAAGTTAGACTTAACTTATTTGTCACTTGGCAGATCTTAATCTCTCACCTATACTTTCACTACATGTCTTGATTAAACATTATTAATCCCATCAACACTATTTAAGTGAGAAATTCTTTGGCATTTATTCTTTTTAGTTTAAAATTAAAATTTTTTTAAAAACTTCGTTAAATGTTTTTTCATTTCGTAAACTAATAATAATCACATATAGAAACGGATAAGGAATCTCAAAATATTTAAGGGTTTTTAGGTTATTAGAACAGTTAAATTATTGCTTTATGCATTTATACACAAATGTTGGATAGTATTAACTCTGAAAGTAATAATGCTTTACATTTTAAATGTTTTATCACAACATAAACAAAATATAAACTCCTAGTACGTGAGAAAGTTGTAAGATTCAAGGTAACCGCTCATAGTTTGAGTAAGTAATCAAACTAATAAAACATACTTCAATTGAAACATTGACAAAATGTTTAATAAGTTTATCAAAATTCATTAAGTGAAGGGTTTCCAAAACAAGATCAACCAGGAGACATGGCTCCCAAAAACTAATTACACGTCACTGTAGAGTTATTTTGTAACTTAAGCTACTCTGAAGATCAGTAAGCGCCTCATTATGTATATAGTCTAGCAAAAGTATATATCGAATGCTGAAAAGTATTGTAATAGAAATAAAACGATTTTTAGTAATCATTTTAAAATGTTGTTATATATAATTTTAATGTCGGTTTATATTTTCAAGGAATTTTATAATTTTATTTACTTAGTATTTAGTTGTTATTCAAAACCTATTCAACATAACATTACTAGATGTACAGGAGCACTTGTATATTGTTTTTAGAAAGCAAAATATCAAAACTGTTGGAAATTTCATTAAAAACTATAGGAAAGACTTTACATTTATCTAAATAGGAGGTTGGCGTACGTTTAAAATAACCTTTTTAAAAACATAAGTAAGTGTTTTCAAGACTTTATAGACTTATAAAAGTCACAAACTAATTACCTCTGAATGTTGTCTCACTGAACATTACGTTATCCTTCAATCATCTTACCAGTTATTATTGGTATAGAATACTCACAAAAATCAGAAATGCATAATTGTATTTTTGGATTTAAATTGTTTGCAAATTAGACAAACACACAATAACACAAATTATAGAAAAAATATGACAGAGAACAACAAAGAAAAGGACTTACATGAATAACTGCCAAAACAAACTAAACTAAAGAATATTGGTCCAGCTGTTTTACAAAATAGCTAGTGCCAGTGCCAGTCGAATAATCCCATTCTTTATTCCTTTAAGGTTGTATTTACAAGATATATTAAAACTAATAATTATGAATACTCAGAGGACGTCTCTACACACGAGATTAAAAACTAACGCTGTATAACACAATTAAACAAATATGTTTGGAGAGCGATGTGTCTATAATTAATAGACCTTATATAATGCCCCCCTTAATAAATGACAACTAAATAGTGAACTTATAATCTCATTTTCTCCTTTTCAAGAACATTGTCAGAGTATTTGTATAGAGATATAAAAACATGGCTATAAATTAATTTTTATTTAAAATTAGACGAAAACAATTCATGACAGTATTTACAATTTAAATGATATAGTACTTAATTTATATGATGCGATTAAACTTTTTTTGATACATTTTGAACTCGATTTTTTTAAGATAGAGAAGACGTTATTTAAAAATGAAAAATTAAATTCTAACACTTCACCAAAGTTAATAGAAAAGAAGCTTGTAAAACTTTCTAATAAATAACTAAATTGCAGTCGATGTCTAATAAGTTTTACAAGAAACTTACAGACGACAAGAATTTGAAATGAAAATCTTTCCTCAAGTAAGATATATCTAATTATATTTTCTTATTTGCCCTATGCATAATAAAACTTTGTCTTTCAAATGCATATTATATAATTCGCCTTTACGTTCAAACTACATTTATTCAAAGTACCTTATCTAGAACCAACCCATACAGCTGGATTAAACAAACAAAAATATATATTTAGATTGTATTTTAATGCAATCCTGCGTTTTCCCCGCAAAAAAAAAAAAAAAAAAATATATATATATATATATATATATATATATATATATATATATATATATATATGAAAAACAGCGCATTAACACTGATTTTGAGCAAAAAGTTTCCAAAAAAAAATCATGTATATGTTTGATGGCCAAAACATAAGGAACTGATATTATTTTATTTACAATCCATAGCATTACGGAAGTACACATTGAACATTTAAAACCCTAGTGCTAAGATCTACACAATCTCTCTCTTTCTTAGAATTTATACAACTTATTAAGCTGTAGGATTGGTCCATTTCTTAATTAACAATAATTATTCCTAATAATTTATTCGAATGGAGTATCAAGTATTTAACTGATTCTCTGTCACTTATCAATCAATTTTAAATTCCTAACGATGCTTCTATAGATGCAATAGTTAACAGTACATCATAAAACTACAAAGCACATTACTTGTAATTAGTTGTTATTTCCTATAGTAAACTGTGATGATAGAGTTGTGTTGTTATGAGATCTAAGTCATTGAGTGTCTCTTAACATTACTTACTTGTAGTGCGCTTTTTCCCTTATTTTTATACATATTTTATTACGAGTTCTAAAGAGCAAGGTTGATGATTGTCTGACTTGACTGCAATAACATTTAAAATATCTTTGTTTAATTTTGCTAAAGAATGAAACTCGTTTTATTCATCACTTATATTATCCTTGCATGAAGTTTATGAATCAGTCCTTCCAACTTTAACGTAATTTATTATATTTTTATGTTGAGTTCTTACTCTTGTTAAAGTAAATTACACATATACCCTATTCTCACGCAGAATACATTTAATTTTAACAAAACTACAAGCAAATTATTCTAAAAGAATCTAAAATAATAAAAGCAGTGCTGCTTCTACCCTGAACCCTTACCTCGCCCTAAACTTAAAAGGTAAATTAATATCCTCATAACAAGTCTACATACATGGTTGTCACTTTTGATGAAACACCAAAGATTTAAAATTTATGATCGCATTTTATCAGTTTGCTAATGAAACCAATTTGGGAACTTGTGAAATTCTAAATGTTATAAGTGTCAGTGTACTTTGTATCCAATAAAAATACTGAATTTATAAATATTTTATAAAAACCAACAGTTAATATGATTTATTATTTTTTAGACAAATGATAGTTTTGGTAACTCATGCTAATTTAATTATAATAAACATAAAATTATACATACACAACAAGGCCTACAATCGACGAAACAAATAAAATATTTTAATTTACCATTTGGAGAGGTACCAAGGAGAACTTCAGGTTCTTCTTGCGGACACTCGGGTTTGAAGATTTAGTGAGAATTCCAGATTTCAGTTGACGTGTGGGTTAACTTTCACTAACTGTTGTAACCTGTCACTGGGAAACAGCAATGCACATATAAGTCCATGTTATATCAAGCCACTACGACAACATGTCGAAAATTTATAAGTGGTTTTCATACGGAAGACGCCTGTAGGCTTTGTTAAATTAAATGGCGTTTCACCCTTGAGCAATCTGACTGATTTACGTCTCCGAAATTGTTTAGGTACTGCAAAATTTGTATACACTATTTCTTGATTTTCTAGAAATGACAAATTAATATGTTAGAAACAAGTTATTAATTAGAAAATTTAATATAAAAATAACACATAACATTTAATAAAGCCAGCTGGTGTAAAATGTTTCAATTAAATCTCTGTGGCACAGCTGACATAAAATAAGTAAATAGTATTGACGAAAAGTTGTAGCCTATATCTAGTAACGCTTAAAAATTATTAACAGAATGTTCTTCAATGCTCTAAAATCCCAAAGGATATTTGTCTTCAACATAATTAGTGAGCTTGCTACGTGTTTTTCTTAAAATTATAATCTACTGCAGTTTTTATTAAGTCAGGATATGTTGGTATTTTATCGATTCATTTTAACGTCAAACTTAGTTCAATTTTTTCATGATTTTCAGAATACCTTGCCGAAGGTGTGCATTTATCTTGGTAGAAAATTACAAAAATATATAATTATAAAATGATTAAACGTTTAGTGCATACATTAATTGAAACGTAACTTACGTAATTTGTATATAATACTTCATTAGAATGAGAACCTATGTAGGCAACTGCAAAATGGGTTTGTCCAGCATATGGTTAATTGTGAATTCTCCTAAAGAAATTCCTAACCCACTATCGTGTTTTTACGTGAGCCACATTCATTTATTTTATTGTTTGTTTATGTATAAAAGGTACGAGTACGCTACAATACGTGTCGAGTAATAGGCTTCACTAAGGTTGCATGCTAAATTTTAAGCATATAGCTTATTTTACTGTCGTCATGCGGTCATATAGAGCAATCATGCAGAAAAGTAAACACAACATCCTCTCAGTAGACATAAACGAAATGCTTCAGGCTACTAAGTGCTTCAATAGCGCTCAACTAAATTCCACGTTTGAATATGCACAATCATATAACTTAATGTTGTTTATGTCGAAAGGAGTTAGGATGCAAATTTTAAGATCCTGTATGAGGGGGGTATTAAATGGTAGAAGTATGACAATCAGCCCAAGGACTGACCCTGGTACCCTGTAATGCCCTAACCTATGTGCGCATAACAATGTCACTGCAGCCATTGCTGTTCGTTCTAGTAACAGTGGTGAATGCAAGGCAGATGTTTTAAGCACAGGCAGTCCCAATCCCGGTGTAAATTGGTATGTATATATATATATATATATATATATATATATATATATTTAAATACACTATAACCCTTTATTATCTATATGAGCAAATACTTATTTTGTTCTTATTACTTCCTTGTAATTATGTTTCAGGTAGCAATATTACTTAAACTCAATGCGAGAAGATCCAGTACCGTAAGTATTTGGAATCTTTCAGGTGTAAATTTAATGCCATTCTGAAACTGCAGTTGTAGTCAAATATCTAGACTGTAAACATTTTATTATAAGTTACTAGAAATCAAACAGCCAACTTATTTGTGTCATTTTTGTTATTCGAGAGTTTTGTTCTGATTATTTTCAGGTGGCCTCGGTCCTGCGTTGGCTTGGCGTCCTCTCTGTGACACTAACATTTAGCACTACTCCACGTGTGTTGCAAAACACGCAAAGTATGAATGTTTTGTTTGAATGAAAGTGTGAGAGTGTGCGTGCGTGTAGAACTACATTTAGCTAGAACAAGTAATCTTCCACTACACAACACATTAAGGTATAATAAATTTATCTGCTTATATTATACTTAAGTTTACATATATTTGTTCCATGATTATACTTCATTTTTAATAATACTTATTTTATTAAGGTTTATTTCTGAAATTATATTGGTTATGGCAAGTGCATGTTTTACCATGATACATTATTATATGCTGTATTTTATGATTGTTACAGGGTGATGCGGCCAGTGCGGCAGGAGGTCGCTCCACTTACACTAATACACACACTACACATACACTAGGTAATGTATAAGGTATAAGGTTCTACTTATAAACATCATAATGAATTTAGCTACAATTGTTGTTTCAGAATGGCACACTTATATTAGTTAGTTTAGTGTATTTTTTTATAAGAATAGTTCATAAACTTAATATAGTTAAACTTACTCATAACAGTGGTAACACATTTGTCAACATTTTTCAATTATATTTTAATATAAGTGTAGTAATAACAGTAAATGTATAGTAAAATATTTTATACTTTAGTCCTAAAAAAAGAACCCCTTTGGTTTATGTTAATTCACTGTTATTAACGTAGAACAGAAGATCCTATTTTAAAACTGCAGTGATTCAGGTTTTTGTAATTTCTCTCTTGAGGTTCTCTTGAGCTCCAAATTAGAGCTCGTAACAAAGAGTCTTAGTTTCTGTCTCACAATAATAGTGTATGTGTGTAGGAGTTTGCAAATTGTTACTATAAATTAGAGAGATCCAGAAAGTAAGATAGTAATAGAAGTTATTAATTTCCTTGCACACTATTAGATCTATCGTATATTAGGAAGATTTTTTATACAATAAAATATAACAAATCAAAACTTACACTTATTTCTGTTCAATGATTTATGTATATGAATCTAAGTCGAACTATCAATCATTTTAATATTGAAAAATACAGATTGTATATATAATAAAAATGTGTGAACAAAATTAGGTTCACTTGGTATTTTTGTACAGTTTCCAAATTATGTTTCTGGACTTGTTCAGCACGCGAGTTTTCTATCGCACAATTTCATATCTCATTATAGACTTCTATGACCATCATTGATTCACGAGGCTTAAAATATAATGTGATAGTCATTGATTAACATACATTTATGTTTTAAACAACAACTATATATCTAAATTGAAACTAAAAAAAAAAATTAAACCTGAAGTTTATGCCTAAACGTGCTCTTACAAACGGGTCACTCGCAGTCTTAGGCTTTAGCCCATACATCTGATATATGTTTCGTAACTTGAAAAGATCGCAAAACATAAAAATGCATGTATTGGAGAATAAATATTAATGAAAATTGTTTGTAGAAAGATAATCTCCACCATTTTAAATTATTAAAATAAAATCCTTGTTTAAAAACCCATCCAAGATATGTGCTACTGTATTTGCTACTTCAATATGGACCTGATTAAAAATGCGGTACTTTTTAGCTCACGTTATATATTGTATATGGCCATTTATATTCTTTAAACATGGTGAGTTTAATAGATATATCAAAATCTACCAAACTGGTAACACTATTAAAAATAAATAATAGCCTACTTACAACTAATATATAGTGTATCCCCGGTTTATGAATGTATGTCCTGAATAAAGAACTTACGATTGTGAAGTCTTTAACGACGTAAGGAGGTAAGAAAATTCAATAATGCTTGAACAGAGGATCGTCTTTCTTCCGTATCATTGACAAAGAATGTAGGGTCTCAAGACATCCTTCACTTTTAAGTATGTCTACTTGGAACTCTCTCAAGCTACATCACAGTACTCGAATACCAAACTTTGTACATATCAGCTTTATAAAGGCCTGCTATGGCTGGAGAAATGGTTAAGGACAATAGTGTGGTTTTGAATATATGTTGTGGAATTATCGGTAATAATATATAATATAATAAAATAATTTTTAAACACCATTATAAGAGGGCGCAAGATATAAAAAAAAACTTAAATAGATAAATTTTTGCATTCATGTAGATTTTTAATGTATTTTGCAGCATATTTTGTTATTGAACATGTTTGGATATTCGGTTTCTTAAATTTATTAATATTTAGTGATATTTCTAAATTACAAAAGGAAGTTAAAAGTTACACCATTTCATATTTCCTGATGGAGTATAATATAGAAGCGTCAAAAAAAATAATTCTTCCTAGTGGGAAAGGAGACAGCAGGATTTACTGGTGAAACATTTATTTACTAAACTATAAACATTTTGTCACATCCTATACATACAAATAAACATAATATTTTTTCCTCCAAAACGTTCAGGGTGTGTAGACCTTTGAAATAAAGTATCACATGACGTATTTTCCTATTTGTAAATTGTATTAAAAAACGAAAACGACTTTAAAAAATTGGTTTGTTGGGAAATATGTCCGGGTAAACATATTTTTATTTATATTTTGGTGCCAAAAATGGGGGTATCTGTTGAAAACCAATTATGCAGTGTAGTTATTTTGTCTGCTTCAAATACTGTACGAGTAGTCTAAAAACGCCCTGTATATTCAAAAAAGTTATGGAGTTAAATTTATGATCATTATGATATTTATGATTTATGATATATATATATATATATATATATATATATGTGTGTGTGTGTGTGTGTGTGTGTGTGTGTGTGTGTGTGTGTGTGTTTTTTAGGGGGTTGTGAAAAAAAATGCATTTCCGCATGCCAGGCTTAGGTGTTTTGCCTGGGTATGTCGAGGCGGACTCGAACATTGGCTGGTGACTGTAGCCAATGCTAATACCGACTAAAAAACTTCCCCTATACTCCAGTCTCTGAATCCCTGTGGAAACCGCCGTTAGGCATTACATCGCAGGGAGAGAATCTAGCATTTCTGCTCTTTCATCAGGTGGTTGAAGTCATTTCTTCTCGTCTAGTTATTGCGGAGTTTGTACCTCTGCCTTTCAATAGACCTTAGTTCTTTTAGCACCTCCATGGCGAATGTGCTGGTGGCGTCCCATGTAGCTTTCGATGACAGCATAGCTTCTACTAGTGTTTTCTGGATGCAGTGTCCGGTTAAGAATAGTTTCCAGGTTGTCACGCTGCAAACTGAATCTAGGGCACATAAAGAATACGTGTTCTGCATCTTCAGAGACTCCAGGACAGGACGGACACGTGCTTAAAGCGATAGAGATATGCTCGGAAGCAACCGTGTCCTGATAGTATTTGTGTCATATAGTAATTGAAATGTCCGTGACTTCTATTCAGCCAGGCATCCAGTTGTCGTATTAGGCGGTACGTCCACCTACCTTTCTCCGCGGCATCCCACTGCGCTTGCCAACGGCGTATACTATACTGCCGTTCTTCGGTCCTAAGTTCATCAAGACTCGACGCAGATGATTTTCGTCGTTGATAGAGGGCTCGCCTTTCTTCGGCTAGCACTCGGACAGGCAGCATTCCGGCAATAACGCACGCCGCTTCTTCTGATACTGTGCGGAAGGCACTGGACACTCTCAAGGCGCTTAGTCGATAGATGGATGCGACTTTTCTTCTTGTCTCTTGGACTTCAAGGGCATCCGCCCAGATGGAGATTCCATAAGTCAGCACCGAGGTGACAACTGACGAAAGTAAGCTCCTTCTGCACTGCTTTGGGCCTCCAACGTTAGGCATGAGCCGTGATAGGCTTGCTCTTACTACTGATGCTTTGGCACTCACGTGGTCTACTTGCTGCTTAAAGTTTAGTCGGGCATCAAGCATCACTCCCAGATATCGAATAAATGGTTGTGATGTGATTTATTGTACGCCGACATTCAGCTTGACAGTTTCCATTACTTTTCTGCCGGTAATAAGCACTGCTTCGGTCTTATGCTTGGCTAGCTCCAAGTACATCATATCCATCCATAGGTTTAATACGTCTAAATACGATGTCGAAGATTAGTTTTATCTCTTCAAGATGCTTCGCGACAATCACTACGGCTGCATCATCTGCAAATGCTGCAAGTTTTGCTTCAGTTGGTAGTGGTATTCTTAGGAGGCCATCATACATAATATTCCACAACAAAGGACCAAGAACTGAGCCCTGTGGAACACCTCCAGTAACTTCATATTCTGTTGGGCCATTCTTTGTGTCATATTTCAGGATTCTATCCGTGAAGTAGCTAGCCACTATCCTGCATAGGTATTCTGGCACGTCCTTCTCTTGTAGGGCTTGCATGATCCGATCCCAGTTTGCGGAGTTGAATGCATTCCTGATGTCTAAAGCGGCCACTAGACAGTATTTCTTCGTACCACGCTTCCACCTAGTTCCTGCGATTGCATCCTTGGCCGTGTTTACAACCAGGTTGATCGCATCCAGGGTTGATCGTCCTTTTCGAAAACCGTATTGATTGTCTGCCAGGAGTGGATCGACTATCGCCTCAATCCTCTGGTGGATGATTCGTTCAAGTATCTTACCCGCCGTATCTAGCATACATAGTGGACGGTAAGATGACGGTTCTTCTGGTGGCTTTTTTCCTTTAGGAAGCAGTACCAGTCGTTGCTGTTTCCACTTTCGAGGAAAAATCCCTTCTTTGAGGCATGTGGTGTAGACGTCAGTGAACAGTGCTGGTGCTGCCTTAATTGCTGTTTTTAAGGCGATGTTTGGGATTCCGTCTAATCCCGGTGCTTTACTATTCCCCTACTCGGTTTCACGCTTCCATCAGTTCGTTTTCTGAAACTGGCGGGATTTCTTCCAGTTCACACTGCACTACCGGGTATTCGAATTTCCGTTGCCTAGGGAACAGTGCGGTAACGATCGTCTTCAGAAATTGTGGGCATGTGGGCGACGGTGTTGTCTGGTTTTTTAGGCGGGTCATAGCCACCTTGTACGGTCTGCCCCACGGATCCTTGTCTACCTCATTTATGAGCTCCTCCCAGCATTGCCTTTTGCTATCTTTGATAGCTTTGTTCAGCCGGCGGCGCGCTGTTTTGTATTCTGCCACCAGCTCGCAGAATTAGGTCGTCGGTAGCCACGCTGAGATATTCGTCTTTTCTTCTGGCACTCTTTACGAAGGACACTGATCTGATCGTTCCACCAGTGTACCGCAGGGCGTTTGCTCATGCCACGTTTCCGCGGCATACTCGCATCGCAGGCCTGAGCAACTCTCTTCATTAGATCATTAGCTTTCTCTTCAGCGCACACTCCCCGACGATCGGACTACTATCCAAAACTACTACCATCGCAGATGGGTCGAAAGATTTCGCTCCATCCAACCGCGACTGATCGCATGGTTGGTCTTTTAAGATTCGGGCTCGTCGCTATTTCCCAGAATAGAGCACTATGATCACTGGCTGTGTAAATGTCCATCACTTTCCAGATATGGCTGCGCTTGATGAGGCTGCTGCTGACAAATGTCAGATCGATGATGGAACTTGCCTCTCCTTTGGTAAACGTTGGGGTTTCACCAGTGTTGAGCAGGACTACGTCCAGTTTGGCGATGGCCTCCAAAAAGTGCTTTACCTCTTGCATTGGTCGCCCTGCTGCCCCAGTCAACTGCCCAGGAATTGAAGTCGCCGGCGATTACCACCGGATAGTGCTGCTTCGCGTCCTCGGTCAGCCGGTCCAGGAAGTCGGTGAATTCATCCATGGAGAGACTCGGTGGTGCATAACAACTGTAGAATCGGACCCCATCTATCCCCACAGCTACGAAGCCGGACTCTGTAGTATTAGCCACACTCTGGAAAGGAAACTTGCCGCAAGACCATATGACAGCCTTGTTTGTTCTGTCCTCTTCCCACGGTTTGACTGCTTAAGTGCCTGTAGGGTTCTGCTATTACAACTACATCAATCTTCAATTCGCGCACTGTCTGCATAAGCAGGTCGTGCGCCGCCTCACAATGGTTTAGGTTGAGCTGAAGTACTCTCATTTCCGTCTGCTTTTCAGCTTCTGGAGTGCCTCTCTGAAGAAGGGGCATCTGCTAGTACCTGCATGATGAGCTGTGTCTTTCCTGCAGGCCTGTTCGGCGCACAGAGCACATTTTGCTACATTCTTGCATTCTGCAACTTTGTGGCCGTCTTTCCCACACTTAATGCAAAGTTTGGTCCGGTCCACATTGCTTTTACATTGACTGGCGAGATGACCAAAGTACCAGCATTTGTAGCACTGAGTCGGTCTCTCTGTTAATCTTACGCGGCGATTGACCCAGCCGATCCTTAATTTTCCGTGTTCTCCGATAACCTTTTTCACTATTGGAACTGCCAGTGTCACAAAGGCGGTTTGAGTACCTCTATAGGCTTTCCGCAGCGACTTAACTGCTTCGGCTGGGATCTTGTAGTCTTGTCCAGCTGCTGTTTGTAAAGCCCTCAGAACGTCATCCTTCGTAGTCGTGTCGTCAATATCTCGTATTTCGAGATTCTGTTCTTGCAGTGCCTGGCCTTTATCCTTATTGTTTTGTGTGTGTGTGTGTGTGTGTGTGTGTGTGTGTGTGTGTGTGTGTGTGTGTGTGTGTGTGTGTGTGTGTGTGTGTGTGTGTGTGTGTGTAATATAAGGAACGAACCTAATATCTTTAACATCTAAATGATTACTATTCTAGAATATAATATTTATTTCGTGGTTTGCTCGAGGAAAATTTTTTTACTACGGACAACAAACTTTTCTTTCTCCATAGTGGTCAGAATAATTCTGTTCTTGAATAAAAATTGGTCCATTAAGTTAGTTTTTTGTATGCATCCGTACATATCCATTATTTGTAACGGAAGTTTACATATAAAAAGGGCTTGCAATGAGATTCGTTTATCGTATTTTAAAGAAGAAAATAACTAACTCCAAGTAATTAATAGGAATGATTAGACTTGAGTTGTGGTTGGAGAAGAAAATATGATAACCCAGAGACAGGAATGGAATTTTTCAGATTTATAAACTATGACACAAAATGTGTGGGATCCGAACAATACAGAACATTTGAAGAGTTTTATAGATATAAAAAGTTTCTATTTCTGTTTTTCAGTTCCGGAATTCTACTTACTCGTACAGTATAGTCTACATAGTTGTCTTCATCATTGTATATAAGATATAACTAACAGAAAGTTATTACATGGATAATATTCGGGAAATTTATTCAATCACTGAATATGATACAATACCACAATTAAATTTTAATTCGATTAAAACAGTACAAGTTGCCGTCCCATAGTGCATCTCTGTGTGTAAAATTATCAAAACTTTAAACTGGGAATAATGTCAATAATGTATTATGTACTATTTAAAGGTATATCAAAGTGATTGACAGCCAAGTATTTAGCTGCCAACTCTTGATCGTAGGCGCTGTATTTATCTTGAAAAGGACTAAGCTCCTAGAATAAGGACAACAGATGCCATGCATCGCCCTTTTTGTTACTGCAGAGAAGCTTCCCAAACTTGATAACTAAGATCCAGAGAAGCATCTATGATGTTGATGGGTCAACAATGTTACCTCACTAAGACTGCGCTTAGAGACCTAAAATGCTTACTCTCCATTATCTGTCCAGACAATGGGTGCATTACCTTTCAAATTTCCTTTTAAGGTTGGGGTACAACAGTACGGCTTATATGTTTCAATGCTGTCATTTTGGACTTTGTGCCACAAACATTGTCGTTGAAGGAGGCATAGCATGAATCAGTCGCCAAATGGATGAATAGCTGGAAGCTCTGTGCTGCACTTCAAAGTCTTAAGGTAATAATAGGGATTCACAGAGGCCAAATGGCATGTTAAATATTTGTCGAGGATATTGACGCGAGAATTTGATGGTAAGCACGTACAACTTCTAGAGTAGAGAAAGTTGTAGCACTGCTGAGTGAGTGTGAAAGATCCTAGATGTTGAGAATCGGTTAGTGGCAGAATCTACTAACCATTCAGAGTATTTGTTGGGAATAATACGCAGGAAGAAGGGAGGTGCTCTAGAAAAGTCTGGAAATTCCTGTTTTTAACCACCTATGTCTAGTTGAGTTTGTCATAAGCTAGATGACATACTTTAACTATAGCTATACTGGTAGCCATCAATAGTCCTAATGAAGTGTCGTGTGTCGAGTTTGACCGGTCAGGCTGGTTTTCCTGAGGGCATTGTGAGGTCCGGTGAGAGTTATTAAATAGCTGGGAATATGCAGACGGACTGGTACACTTTCCGTCTTAATACTACTTACCATACTGCAACGAGATGTATAGAAACTTGCCAAAAGCGACGTTTTTTTGTCAACCGAAGACTTTCATTGGACATTTAACATAGTGGAACAAGAATTCTACTTTAACTATGGGTTTACATTAGATACCATTAAACGCCACATAAAGAGTTACGTGAGTCCAAAACCTATATTCGTCATTAATCATAGGATGAGTGCATGTGGTATTTGCTGCAAAGTGCTCACATCTGGTCCTCAACCATCTCTATACCAGAGATTTTGGATAGACGCACATCTGTTTCCAGTTTCCGTACGAAAAAGCTGTTTGTGATAAAGAAACGGCGGAATATCACTAGTACGAGATTACTAGCCGCTACTAGTGACCCCACTGCTCATTTTCCGAGGCTCTGAAGGCGTACTGACAGGGTTTGGTTTTTAAATTTCTGTGATATCAGCATACACAATTTCTTTTTTCCGCTATTGGAACTCAAATAAATATATTCGATCGCGAGTGTCGGTAATGGTAGTAGCCTCCACTATCTGTGGTCACGAACTAACTTCAAACACAGCATCAGAGAGTACAACACCCTCAGAGACCTGTGCACCAACGAGAGCGTGGAGATGTCAGAAGAATGTTCCGTTTCCCAACTTCTTGTGTTCTAGGAGCTGTAATATATTTTATTCCTGGGAAGTACTGAACTGCTGATTAGGTTTCGGTTTTGCACTTCTGATATTTTCTGGTAGCTGGTGACTTTATTAGGACGCCCCTCATCCTGTATACGTATTTGGCATACAAATTTCCTGCAACATAATAAAATTTGGCGCCTTCTGCGGTGACGGCAGCCAAGGAAAACTATTTATCAATCTGCGCAAACTGTAACTCAAAACCGACAGACCAGAAGAATGGAATTTTCACTGCAATCCGTATTGGGATAAATTAATTGCAAAGTGCGTGGAACTCTCGGGGATTCTC
Source organism: Homalodisca vitripennis (assembly GCF_021130785.1). Classification (NCBI taxonomy): domain Eukaryota; kingdom Metazoa; phylum Arthropoda; class Insecta; order Hemiptera; family Cicadellidae; genus Homalodisca; species Homalodisca vitripennis. Next base: position 2,455 of record NW_025780316.1, on the reverse strand, counting down.
GCAATTTGCTCTTGTTTTCCAAGCTTTATTTTTATTGGGAAAAATCATAGTATTGTTAGTTACTAACAATTTTCATTGTTATGTTATTAAAAAGTTTGAACTATAATCGATAAATTAAGGGAGGTGGTTTAAATTTGTATTACGTTAAATATACAACAGTATAAAACATTGCTTACAATTACTGCAAATTATCAAATCGTATAAACAAATATATTTATATGTATATGTAAATAAATAAATAAATATATATATATATATTTATTTCAACAAACATTGAATCGCAAAAATTTTATATATACTATTAATATATATATATATATATATATCTATATATATGTATATACACTGTCGCATTATAAATAACTAAATTAGCTATATGTTTCTCTTATTGTAGTCGTCCTCTTATAATCTCTTAATTAATAGTTTCTAGTATGACACAAATATTCAGTTTACTCATTTATTCTATGTTGTAGTTCATAAGTTTTATTATATATGAAAACATCAAATGCATAAATGTTCCAACAGTATTTTAAAGAAAAAAACTTAATAGAAATTACATACGATTCATGTTTTTTCATCTTTAAGATATTCTCCAGAGTGTTTTAGACAACAAAATAAACAGAGATATTATAGTTCTTCACCTAAATATCATTAGCTTCCAAAACTTACCGACTACCGAATAATCAAATATCGCTTAAATGCCGTAAAAATCATACTGTAAATGTTGTACGTAATTTAAATGTAGGTGATATTTATATGGAACGTTTTATAGTTACCTCAGTAAAATTACAAACATATACTTTCAAGAAATTCTTTTTTCTGATATTTATCTAATAATTTTTTTTATTTATATTGAGGTTGGTTTATTTCATACTGCTACTTGTAGAAAGTAAGATAGTTCTAACTCTAAGGGTTACAATATGTTAATCCTCCACAATGTCAGGCATATTTTTGCCTCTGTACATGCTTAGTGATATAAATATAATTCATATATAAATAAAGCTTTCATAAATATCCCCATGTTGCATAATGATTTTATTACAAAGAATAGTTACTTCATATTTACAAACATAAAAAATTATTAGTTTAAATTTGAAAAAACGGCACATGATACTAGAATGACAAACTAGAATGATAACAATATCATAAAAGGCTTGCTATCAATTCATTATAAACAAACGTAGACTAAAGTAGTAAGTAAATCTCAAAACTGTTAAACACTACTAAAACAAAAATGTATTAAGTTTAAACATTAATCTGCATATATGTAATGCGAATAAAATATTGAAATAGTTATATAATACGAAATTTTAAATGGAAACTAATTTCTTTATACGACGTCGTTCTCACCACTATGTATGTGTGTGTGTATATATTATATATATATATATATATATATATATATATATATATATATATAATAATTTTTTACTCATATGTATAGGTGTTAATATAGTGGTGGGAAACTGCTTAAATGAAACGACCAATAAATGATAGATAGTATAGCGATAGTAGACCCTATAGAGCCGGCGTTCTATTTCGTCTACATAATATGATTCATGCAAATTCTACTGATTTCTCAATGAACTCTTCCTGAGCTACTAAAAACCCTCAGGAATTACCTATCAATCTCTTTTTGATCAAGTTATCCGTTAATTTGAATAGTACCTTTCAGGTTTGTTCATTCGCCTTATCCAATGTGCCAATTTTTACCTGGCACCACGCAAGATTTCTCAAATTATTAGAACCCTTTATTGCCTTTTCCACTTCGAAGAACTGAACACTTCAAATACATAGCAGCACACTGTTTATTATCCTCACTTGCCAGCTTACATCTTTACCTAGACAAATTTTGCTTTTTGCCAATAATGTTGGAGACCTACTACCTGTTCAAATAACTTTCTAAGTTTAAATCTACAGTGCTATCCACGGGGGGGTTTTTTTTTTTTTAATAAATTGTTTCCACAACACCACGGAAACCAGAGTTCATCAAATTTAATTCGTTCCTTTACTTTAAAAAAGTCCACTTTGAGAGGCCATTTTAGGTTTAAATAAATTTAACTATAACTATCACAACGTTAACTAGGACAACTACAAGTTCTTGCCAAAGTTTTCTAAACAAATTTTATTAACAGTTTGTATGAAGTTTATTAAAAAAAATTCATGGTATTACTTTTTACATGCAGAGTGGCGCATTCAATAGTACGACTTGGATTGTTGATCTTACTATTCCAGAGTATTAATATATAAATCATCAAATAATACATCCAAGACGATATATAAATATTTTGTTGATTAGTAAAGGAATCCTAGTGAATCATTTAAGTACAATGGTATTACTAAAATTGTTAACTATTAAATATTATTTGGTTTTGTCCTAAAATAAAAAAATCGACAGTTCCTAAATGAAGAACAATGGATTTATTTTTAACTGGCGAAATTTAATAATTCAACG